>NW_008682935.1:8216-10328 GCF_000695815.1 Acanthisitta chloris
AAAAACTTCACAGTTTATATACATTAAATGCTCATACATATTCATTATTTCCAGGAATGGGTGATTATTATTATAAATAGCTCTCAGAAATCATTATCAAATACTCCTCCTCCTCCATCTCCTCCCTCCTGGCATCAGTCCCATGGTCCTGGTCGTCATTCGGTGGTCATGAAGATGAAGCACCTCCTCTTCCTCACTACCCTTTGGACACCCTTATTGTGCAACCATTTACCCCTTTGTGCAGTTTTGCATGCCTTGCTGACCTTGCCTCTATCTTGAAATTTTGTTTCTTCATTCCACACCATATCAGCCTTAGTTTTCCTCATACTGCCAAGGTTTGAGTCTAGTAAGTTCTACTGTCTTAGAGATAAGGTGCATTTTTTCACCAACCAAGCCAAAACAATACCATTAGTGAAGCTTCTTGTCTCTACTATGCAATCCTTGCTAATTAAGCTGAAATAGTGCTATTAGTAAAGTTATTCTTTATGTTTTCAGCTTTAACTGTTCAATTGCTGCTTTCAGTCTACTTCTTGGTATCAGTTCAGCCTGGAGAAGAGAAGGTTGTGTGAGGACATCATAGCAACTTTCCAGTAACTTAAGGGGGCCTACAAGGGAGACAGAGAGGGACAATTTGTTAGGAACTATAGTGATAGGACAAGTAGCAATGGGTATAAATTGAAAGAGGGGAAATTTAGATTAGATATTGGGAAGAAATTTTTTAGTGTCAGGTGGTAAGACACTGGATCAGATGGCCCCACAAGTTTGTGGATGCCCCAACTCTGGCAGTTTTCAAGGCCAGGTTGCACGGGGCCTTGAGCATCCTGATCTAGTAGAGGAGCCCAAGGCAGAGGGTGTTGGAGTAGAGTAGATGATCTCTGAAGTCCATTCCAACCCTTTAACATACTGTATATAGCCAATTTAATTTCCACCTTTGAAAATATGGAAGGCTTTCTTGACAGACAGATATAGCATATGTTATGCATTCTGATTTTAGCACAAAATGGGTTTGTTGTTTACCTGACAATTTTTTTTGTGAGAAAGCATGTCGAGCTGTATGTACTGAAGACTTGGTGCAATACTAGTTGTAAAACTGTACCCACAATTCAACAGCTTAAAGTCAGGCAATATGACCTCTGTGTGGCAATCATCATCAGTTTGTCTTAATGACAGGATGATGACATAACAGTACAGTCATTAAACTTAGAGGTAACATTAAGCTGGAAGAGAATGAGAATATGTAGACAGGCTTATGAGAATGTGTAGACAGGCTTAGCTGTAAAATTGGCCTTGACAAGTTGGTGAATGCAAGTCAACAAGGAGAGGTGTGGGGCACTGCATCTCAGTGGGAACCATCATCTTTGTAAGTGGAGAACAGAATTCAAGAAGGGTTCAGACTATTGAATAATACAATTCTGAAGAACAGAATAAAGAGCAACTGAATTGGCAACATTTTGGAAAAAGTGGTCCAGGAATTTATTGTGGTACATGATTTGGATTATATATCAGTACTGTTTGAGTGAGAGAGTAAGCATTTCTATGGTAGTGAAATTAGAAGTTGGTCTGTGAAAGTAAAGTGAACCAACCTTTCTTCTTCATCATCCAATGCTGCAATGTTTTCATGGCAGTACTGTGTTTTAGACAATATTAACAAAAGAAAATTAATTTGAAGAGAATCAAATATGTTGTAACCTGGTCAAAGATATAGAATAAGTGGTATTCAAGGAAAGGACAAAAATTATTTAGAGGTTTACCTAAACAGGGGAAAATAAGTCTCCTAATGCACAAAAAAGTTACAAAAGCCAGCCATTCTGTTCTCGATGGAGATGAGAAATGAATCAGAAAGTAGTGAGTTTAACTTGCAAAAAGGGGGCAGTGATTTCTAGTTAAGGTTTTTCCTTAGGGATAAGGAAGTATTGTCCAGGAAAACTGTGAAGCACTGGTGGCATATTATAGCTGTGAAGAGTAGGTTACGCAGATGCTCTTCAGGAATGATACATGTAACTTATGTGGCCTTAGTCCAAAGGATGGAAGTTGACCTCATCAGGTTCCTTCTCATCTTCTAGTCTGTGACATTGACCAGTAGTCAGAAAAATTTTAAAGTTCAAACTGACT
>NW_008682935.1:10363-12551 GCF_000695815.1 Acanthisitta chloris
TGGGAGACACCAGATTTTAGGTGACACCAGATTTAAAATGAGTCTAGATTTTATATATAGTTGCCTTATTTTAAACTTTTCTGTTCCCATGTAAAATAGGCATTTTATCTCTTTTTGTGATTTTCAGGTTGACCACAGGTACTGAAGCAGAGGTGTGTAGCTGGTAGTCAAAACTCAAATTGTCATTTTTTAATTAAAGTCTACAGAAGAATGAAATACTGTGATCTGGATCTAAAAGTAGACAGAACTGTTGAATTGAGTGTCAACAGATTGGCAAGGACAGCCTTTTAGTGTAATGGTTGTCTCCCTTAAAAATGACATGCTTTCATTTAGCAGCAAGTGAGAGACAAATTGCCCTTAATTTACCACAGTATTGTTTATTTTAGATCAGTCATACATATGCAGATGATTCAACTACTGATTCAACTGTTTCAGTATCTTGGTGGCAAGGCTTTTTTTAATTTTCAAATTGTATCTGTCTTTCAGAGCACAGACAATGGGAATGGAAACTTGCTCAAGCTGTAATTATGAACATTGCTATTTTCTCCACTTTATTCATCTCCCTAATAATTCTAAGCATTTGCTGTCTCTGCAGATTAGTAGGTAAATGTGTGCTGGTTTCAGTGGAAAGCAACAGGACTTTGTAATTTATGTCTTCATGTATTTGCCTCAATGTACTCTTTCCATAACAGACTAATATGCAGCTTATCAGATCTTTCTTCATATAGAGAGAGTATGCATGTCTGAAAGCGAAAATGCTGCAGAAAAAAAACCTCAGCAACATAGAGAGTGCAAACAATATCAGTGTAAAAGCTGACACTGCAAGGATTCTGCTTCACTTTAGCTTTATTGTCACTGCACATAAAGAGACATGGAAATTTGCATTCATGCTTCTTGGCAGGAAAAGTGGTCTACACTTGCTTTCCTAAAGCATTAAGGGTCATGGCAGAGAAAAAATGTTACTTTATGAAATGTGTTTAATGCAAAATTCTTGGCAGATGAAAAAAACACTAGCGGAGAATCCACGTTAAAAACCCTCTTTTTGTGCCTATGTGTTTAAAACAATAATAATTAAATCCCACTTGTGTGAGTTGACCTAAACCACAATACATCTAAATTCAAGAAATTCACTAGTAAAGGTGCATCTTATGATGCTGATTTCCAGAGTTACATATGCATCTACATAAAAACTTTCCTTCCATAAGAAATTAACATAAGAAAAACATTTTTTGCACAGAATATAGAATATTTTTATATTAATTTGCTGCATAACGCTTTTATTTAGGAGTTGCGGATATGTCTTTTAGTTTCTAATGCCATGGTATCAAGACAGCTGACAAAATGCTGTGGACTTATGAGCACTCTCTTATGACATTCTAATATTGCAATATTAATGTATTTTCATGTAATTGCAATACAGAAAATGCAATTAAGATTGTTAGAAAAATGCCGCACTTGTAACACCTACAGTGACTATTTGAAATTGACATACTCTATTCTGAGGAGACTAAGATTCTGAGCGGGAGATGAAACCCATCTAAGTTTGTCAAAATATATTATTTGGAAAGATCAGAATTGCTATTTTTATTCTGTTTTCCCTTATCAGAAAATGCTGACAATATCTGTGAAGAAAGTTTTGTAGTTTTATAACTAAAAATCTGAAGGAATACCAGTATATAGTCTTCTCTGACTTGGGTGATGTTTCTTAAACAGAAATAGAAAAAAAACCAGATCTGGAAATAGCCTGGTGAATTTATTTTCCCCAGTCCTACACACCAGTTTGATTTAGTACAGCCATTGTATTTTAAAAAATCTAAGAACTGAGATTGTATGTACAAAATAATTGTGGTTTCGAGAAAGCATGGTGTCTTATGTTTTCTCTCTATTGTGCTTCCTCACATGTAGGCTTTAACATCTGCATTGGTCATCATACTTACAGAAAGCACTGACAACAAAGTTCTAAAGATATTATTCGTTCATATCACTTTATTCCAAGACTGAAAGGTTTTTTAACTTGATGTGCAAAGAAATTGTGATTATAATGGAGTACTTTACCAAAATGGCACATGTTCATAGTGCAGCACCCTGGGATTTTCACTCATTTAATGACATCAGTTTTTCTGCTGACTTAATCTTGTTGGTACAAAATAGATCATATACACAAATATGTATAGTGAGGGTAGCTCTT
>NW_008682935.1:12596-19912 GCF_000695815.1 Acanthisitta chloris
AACACATAATCCTTCTTGCCCCCAGCTGAACTCTTTAATCCAGTGACATTTTGAATTTTTAAGGTTAATTATGCATTCTGCTAGCAAATGTTCTGTTACTAGCTTAAAATTTGCTTTTTGCTAGTGGATGTGCATGACTTTACTCTCTTTGAAGATTCCTGGAGCTGTGGAAATCCTTTCACTCTTCCATCCCACTGGGTGCCCAGCACAGTCCTAACCAATGTGTCAGTATTACAGCAGCCATGGAGATGTATCAGAAGGGAGGAACAGTCCACCCCACCTGTAAGGAGAGCTGCTGTTTTCATGAGCTCTCCAGAAAAGATTAGTTCAGTGCTGTGAAATCAAAATGTGTTGAGAGACTGTTCCCAGGCAAACAGCTGCTGTGTTAGAATTTCATTATCAAAGGACTGATGAGATTTACTCTGGGCTGCTTTTTTTTTTTTCCCTAATTTGCCCTGGAGATAAGAATTCTTGTCTTTCTGCTAGTTATATTTTAACCTAGCGGTTGGTTTCCCTATTAAAGAAGATAAACAGAGCAGACTTTGGGGGAAAAACTGAAATAACTTGTCAGTGCTCCTGCTTCAGAGACACTTTTGCTGGGGACACCCAAACCACTGATGGCTATAACAATGTAATGCATGTAGTTACCTTATGTAATGCAGGGAAATTAGTTAACAGGTATTCTGGGTGTTTTACTGACTTAAAGTGGACTCTTTCTGTAGATTCATATATACACAGTGGAATTCAGCACTTTGAAAGCAAGTTCCAGAATCCTGCCTGTGGCTGTTTTAGATCGCGACAATAAACTATTTTTAGACCTTCAGTTATTTAGGCAATCGAAGCTTTTCATACTTTCAGCTAATGCTCTCTGTGTTTTATAACTCAGCTTATGACCAGCTTTGTGCAAGAGACAAGGGGTGCAGGGGACTTTGAAGCATGTGCTGAAAGAGAAAAAGAGCCACTTTGAGTTAAGGACTTCAGTGGCCATCAAACAAAACATTACAGTAAATACATGTGTAGGTGGAGGATCCATTAAGCAATGCTGAAAGAGTTGAAACATTGGATTGCATTTACTTACAAAGTTGAAAGCGCATTAGTGCTACTAATTTTCTGTGTACAGTGTGATACAAGGATGTTCGGCATTGCTAACACAGGAATATATGGACATCTAGAGGGAATGATTCCTATCTCTAAGAGTGAATTGCATTATTTGGGCAAGTCACCACCTCTGAGAAAGGGAGCTGAATTATCACCAAGTCCAACATTTTCATATTGCTATAACCTTGTTGCTTTCAAATTTCCAGCTCAAATTGTAAACATGTGTAAGTGACATGAGGTAGAGCTCAAGTGCTTGTCACCTAAATCCAGAAGCCATTGTTCCACTCTACAGCTGGGCAAGGAGCATGACCCAACAAGCAGCTAAAAAGATAAGGCTAAAAAATATGTAATTTTTAAAGACTAATAGTATAAACTATCAGACAGTTGCAAAAAAAGAAGGCTTTAAATCCGGACGGTTGATTTAGATTAGGTATATGAAAGGTATAAATTAGGTATATAGTGGTGGTGAAAAACTGAAACAGGTGGCTCAGAGAGGTGGTAGAAGCACCATCTCTGGAAACATTCAAGGCTAGGTTAGATGGGGCTCTGAACAACCTGGTCTAGTTGAAGATGGCACTGCTTTTTGCAGGGAGGTCAGGCTAGATGGCCTTTAAGGTCCCTTCCATCCCAAACTATTCTATGATTCTATGAGAGGCTATTCATGCACTCAGTTCTCTCACTGGCATAGCCATTAACTGCCATAGCATTCCTCCACCTATCTTAATTCCTAATCTTATTAAATTCTGTTCCCTCTTCTTCAAAAACAAAAAAATATTTGAGCAGATTAGAACATTGAGTCATAAATGTTACTTCAGAAAACTGAAATGGTTTAGTAATCTAAGTGGCAAGTTTAGCTTTCCTCTTGAAATCTCAAGTAATTCACTTGAAATAAAGGAAAGTACACTAGGTGACATAACAATTCTTTTAGCAGTTTATATCACAACTTGTAATTTTTTGGCATGATATTTGAGCTTTGTAGAATGTGTGAACAACAAAGCTCACATTGCTTAGAATTTCTTTAGGGTTATTAATAAAAATGATAATTAAAATTACATGGTATTTCCAGCTATCTCTCCCCAAAAAACCATTTGCCAAAATTTGCTAAATCCACATCCAAAGGTTTTTGTATTGTACAGTTTAATAATTCAAGATGAAATAACAATTTTTTTTCAACTATTTGCGAGTCAGTTTGAATAGGATATATTCTTCTTGGAATTTTCATTATGTTTCAGGCTAAAAGATCTTATAATATTCAGTTTAGACCACATACATATTCAGCTTCAAAGCTTTAGCCAAAAATACAAACTTGTATGTATTTGTGTATTATTATTTGAAATAAGTAACTCGTCCCTTGTAAAACAAAGTCAGGACTGTCATAGTGATGGCCTGTAGAAGTCTGTATTCACTAAAAAATGTAAAATATGGTTTCCAGAAGAAAAACTTGCCCAAAGAATTAATTACAAATATCATTCTTGATGTAAAAGATAGAAGGCTTTGTGAGAAGATGGAAAAAATTAAATGCTTTGTCTCGACAGTGTACCCAAGTGCAGTGTACCCACATGTGGTCGCCAAGATGATGCTTCTCTTGCAGTGCCAAAGTATCAGCTCATCTGGGATATGCAGATATGGAGTAGACACAACAGTCACCGCAGGTGAGGAGTTTGGTATGTGAGACTGTGCTGCCACAATGACTCCCAATTTGCCTGAAAATTGCCATCTCACTGCTGCAAAGGACCCCTGATAAAGACTGAATATAAAGGCCTATGTGGGGAAAGTGCCATTACTCTGGTCTACAAACTGCAGAAATTAAACTGTAAAGGAGAATGGACCCATAAGCATAAAAGTAGTGAGCTGATATCCCCCCGAGATCTCTCCCCATTGAAGATAGATCAATGGGATTGCACTGGATCCATGGTTGTAACTATCCCTTGTTTTTTATAATATTCTTTGCATATTTACCCCTTTCCTTCTCTCCCCCTTTTCTATCTCTCTTTACAATGCTAATAGAGTTACAGTTTTGGCTACCAACGTCTGACTTTGATTGCGTCTTAATCTTGCTTCGGGTATATTCAATCCTAAATCCCCTCCACTTTAGAGGATTGAGGTAGGTCTCCAGAGCAGAAAACTAGATGTTTATCCTCCCATTTCCTCCAAAGCATATTTTCACTCCCTCTTCAAACTTTAATTACAATAGTCAAGTAGTAAGTTAGGGAGTGCTGGACATAAATCCAGAAATGACCTCATTAATAGTGGTAAGTGCTGACTCACCAATCAGTCTGTATGTCAAAAACAGGCATGAAATCAGGTGCATGAGATACAAATATTGTCAAGGAAACTATTCCTCTGAAGTATAAACTTAGTATAAAACAAGTTTTTGACAGAAAACAGAGGTACAGTTGTAATGCTGGATTCAAAAATTCACCAGTTATAAAATGAGGATTCAGAAGGAAAAGTATGAATCTAGATGCTTCCTTTGATCCCTTTTATTTCTTTCCCTTCGCTGTTATCCTTCTGAGACGCATACCCTAATATCTGGGAAAACGGTGCATAATGTCTGTCCCAATTCTATGATTTTTAGAAAAAGAAGCACCATACCTGGCAAGCTTATCTCTGGATGTGCAGAAATGTCATAGCACATTGTATGCTTTTGGATGTGGAATTTAGAGAATGGAACTGGTAATTCAGTTCTGTTCTTCTATGTCTTTAACTTCTATAACTCCTGGCAAGAAAGTGGAAAGGAACAGTACTACATCCTGTAGAGAAAGATGACCCGAAGAAATGCATGGCATGAGTCAACTGCCTTGCAAGCTCATTTGTTACATCAGTAGTGCAAAAATATTATTAATGTATAAAAACTTTTGTATAAAGAAAACTTGGTAAAAGATCTAATTTAAGAGCACAAATGAAAATGCAAATTATGTAGAATAATTACACCTTGTACACAGGTGTGTTTCTCATCTGAAACAGTGAAAACACAAAATCATTCTGTAAATCGTGCAAATTTTCAGTTTCCTATTTTAAAAGAAAACATGCAAATCCTCGGATTCAAGTATTCTAATTCAAACTGGTTTTATTGAAAAACAGTAACAAAGGTCAATCTTTAACACAAAATTTTGGGGAGTTAACTCAGTACTGAGATGTGAGGACTCTATCAGCAGAGCTTGATTTGAACTTTGGTTTTGGTCCTTTTTTTCCCCTCCTTTTAGGTGCTTCAGTGTATCTTTCAATGATGAGCACCTCACTTCAATAAAAGCATCCTGGGTTGCACAGTACAAACACCTGGAGTTTGCCCTGGAGTCATCAAGTGGGGATGGACTCAGCTCTGCCACAGAAATCTTCTCTATCCTGCCTCAGCTCCTGCACAAGGCCACCATGGGCTTTGTTATGGATTTGTTTTGTCTGGGTTGAGGTATCAGAGCTGTGACTGTATCACTTCCTCTACTGTTTTTTTCTTAGAGAAAAGGTGGTTTGTGTATGCTGCACAAGCTTGTCTCCTGCCTTCTCTTGTGCCAGTGCATAGCAGGTGGGCTGCTGCTATCATCCTGTAAGAAGGAGCGAGCAAGAGAGCAATTTCTTGTTGGAGCACCCTGAGGCAATATCAAGAGCCTTGCACAACTGCTGCTTCCTTACTGCATTTTCCATCAGTTACCAAGACTTGTCTGTAGCTTTGCTTTTTTTTTCTTTCCTTCTGAATAACTGTTTTATAACAAAGGTTGTATGAGTTTAAAAAAAACACCAACAAAACATGTAGTTTCCCAGTATGTCATTTGCCAATAGTGATGACTTCTGGCAATGAGCTTCATATGCCTTAGTCTGAAACAAAAACAGTCCAAGAAGAGAGAGTGACTCAGTCTCTGAGTCCTGGAAAGTAAACAGTGTCTAACCAGTCTTATCTAGTCTTTAGGAGCTTGAATCAGGCATATTGCTAGTCTTGGATTTCTTTCACATGGTGATATGTGTTAGGGAAGGACAGATGCAGCTTGTGAATTCAGAGAATGGGTTGCTAAAACCCATTTTAGCTGAAAGATTTTAGAGGCACATGCAGGGGAAAATTCCGTGCGGGGAAGAAAGCGGCCGACTCAGCGTGAGTGATGAAGCAAGCTCCAACTTTATTGTTAGCTCAGTTCTTCTTTTATACGGTACACGATAAATGAGCCTATTCATCCTTTAACATTACCTAAGAGTATTACCTAAGCTCTAAAAGTTACATTTATATACTTTTTCTGCTTGTGGTTGCAGCTGTGAAGAGTTCTTCTTTATTCTCTGAATAATTCTTCTTTATTCTCCTGAGTAGCCTGCCCTTGAGCTTGCAACATTATGCTGAGAAGCTAAATTCTAATGCTGGGAAGCTAAATTCCTGAGGCCTACTTCTGCTCAGAGTTCCCATAGTGCCTTGCTCAACTTTTGCACGCACAGTGCTCTCTGGGAGGTGTGCCCCTGTTCCCTTAGCCATTCTTTAACAGGCACGTGCATGCCTCCCTCAAGGGAAAAGACGTATTTCAATGGTTTATTTTCTCCTAAACAGGTTTATCAGCACTTTTTCGGAGTGGTTTGGGGAAGGAGAATAGGATTTTTATCAGGAAGGAAATTTAAGGTGCGGTTCACCCGCTGTCCAATTCAGTGCAAGTCACCTGCTGGAGGAAACCCCTTACCTCCATAGCACTCCTCTTTCTCCTGAGCTTACAGACCTGCCAGCAGTCCAACAGTTCTCCTGCCGCATGTGGCAAAGACAGATGCTGCTGTTTTCAGCAGTGTCATGCTCTCTTCATCACTGAAAGGCCTCAGACTTCAGATTTATCTGAGCAGATGTCCCTCAGCTGCAGCTCTGCATTGGGGAGCAGGATGCTTAAGATGCTTCACATCTTAAACTCTGTTAAGCACTTCCCTCATTCCTTTGCTATGCAAGTGTGTTCTCCATTCTCCTTCCCCCTGCAAACACATGACCCAGCATATAGACATGCGTCCCCAGCAGGTGAGACTCCATCTGTGCTTCATCTCTCTGGATATCTATGAAGCTGAGAGAACTAAAGATGTATTCCAGCTTCTAACAGATGCTTCATCTTGGGTGTCAGTCTCTTCCCTCAGTTAACAAGAAAAAAGATGAGAGAAAACAGCCTCAAGTTACTCCATGGGGCGTTTAGATTGGCTATTAGGAAATATTTCTTCACAAATAGGGTTGTCTAGCCCTGGAACAGGCTGTCCGGAGAAGTAGTGGGGTCATAATCCCTGCTGGTATTTAAAAGATGTGTAGATCTGGCATTTAAGGACATAGCTTAGTGGTGGACTCTTAGTGTTGGGTTAATAGTTGGACTTAATGATCTTAAGGATCTTTTTCAATCTAAATGATTCTATGATTCTATGATCTGCTGCAGGTGGAGGGATGGCTATGGAAAAACAAGTGCTGGCTATAGTCCTCTTTGAACATCCTTGGCAGTCCTTGGAAGCATCCTTTGCCTGCTCAACTCTTCCGTTCTCTCCTCCTCCATCATGAATCTTTCAAATCATATGTCTTCCTGGCAAAGCAGGTAGATGTACGGAGACAGGATCTATGGGCAGTTCTATCTGTCCCAGAAATTCAGGCCAGCATTGTTCAGACATTAACATTTCCAAGGCAGCTAAGCATTTAGCACCTACACTTGTGAATTTTCAGCCATTCTTAAGGCAGTATGCTCTCAGTTTAAGAAACTGACCTACTAATATCTTGTTAAATTCTGCACAGGTTATTTAGAAGTTTATAAGTAACTGACATGGTCAGTGTTCTCTTACCATGTTTAGGAAAACACAGCAGGTATTTCAGAAATGAGAACAGCAGAAATATTACCTACTTAGATAGCAATCTGGAAGGGAATATATGCAACTTAGGTATTGACCTAAAATGTCCTTTGTTGCTTTATTCTGCCACTTAATGCCAAAAATCCATACCATGTGTAGACTGGATTTGTGCCACCACTATTGTACTTTTGCCTCTATGGTAATTTTGCAATGTATAGACATGACAACCTTGTAACTCTGGGGTTTACAGGGAGCGAGGGTGAAGGAAACTAAACATGAGATTTTGTTTTTCTTCCCTGCGATACAAATTTATAGAGATGCTGGCTGTCAGGGGGGGACCCCTTGCCTGTTACCTTTTGGCTGGCACATATATGTGTTCATTTCAGCTCTTTTAATGAATCTTCAAAAGAAATAATATTAACAACAACAATAATATTGTGATAGCA
>NW_008682935.1:20168-23693 GCF_000695815.1 Acanthisitta chloris
CTTACAGATCTAAGCCATTCCCCCTTGTCATTCTATACCCCTGTCCAAAGTCCCTCTATAGCTCTCTTGTAACACCTTTAGGCACTGGAAGAGGCTCTTAACATTTCGCTGGCGTCTTCTGTTCTCCAGGCTGAACAACCCCAACTCCCTCAGCCTGTCTCTGTAGCAGAGGTGCCCCAGCCCTCGGAGCATCTTTGTAACCCCCTCTGGTCATGTTCTTCTTATGTTGGGGGATTTATTGTATTGCATACCAACAACAATAATAAACCAGAAATAACAATAATAAAAATATTGAAATTAATAAATAATGGAATAATAAAATAGCAAAATAATAAAGTAATTAAGTATGAAATTATAAAGTAATTACATCATAAACTAAGTGTGTTGCCTGTGTGGGAACAGGTCTGTGGCCACCCAGGGTCCCAGTGGTGAGAAGATGCTTTGATGTCCAGAGGCTGGAGCACTGGTTTCCTGTAGACTAGAAAGGTGGACAATATTTGCAACCAAGTTGCTTCCTCTGCTCCCGACACTGCCTCAAAAGCAAACAAACAGGGAAGAAAAATTGAACAGCAACAAAAAAACTGAAAAAATCCCAAAACAAACCTCCTAATACTGTCCCCCAGATGCAAGAAAAGTTTGTACAGCTGGTTTCATCCATTTTGCTTTTAATTGGATATTTGAAGAATTTAATTCAAGCCAAAAACAAGTACTCTAGCATGTAGCATAGATTTAAGGTGTAGTGGCAGTGGTGAAGATTTGTGATTTAAGAGAAAGACGTGTTGGAGTCCTACCTTTTCATTTGTATGGACTGCAGAAACCATCAATTCAACTTGTGTTCTCTGAAGCCCCTTCACACAAGACTTCAAACTATATGCAGGACTTCCGATTATGCCTGAAGCATAACCTGACAAGTAAAACATGTTTGTCTGCAATTTTAGCTAAATAACACACATCACTTGGACAGATTTGTGGAATTTTCTGGCTTTGCAATTGGTTTTATGTATAGTGGTATTCTCAGGTCTCACAATTCCCTTTCTCATTGTAAAACTAGCCACAGTTCATTATCACTGACCGAATTAGCATTATCAGAGGTTTGCACTGGTTTGATGTTGGGAGTAACTCACTTGTGTGTCTGGAGGTGAGGACGTTTACACAGCTTCCTACAGAGTGCAACTGCTGAGTTTGAAGACACTTGGTGAACTTCAGCTCCATGCATTGCAGAAAATTTTGGGTAAAAGCTGGTTAAAGGCTGTGTTTCCAGACTTCTGTGGGTAAACCCAGATCTTCACCTTATCCGTAATTCTCCCAATAACCAAGGGATTTCACCAATAGTTTTTCAATCTATCTGGTTGCCTTTGCTGTCAATCTATATGGCAAGACATGTGAAAAGACACATGCAAAATGACTGTGGCACAGACTTACATTATCATTTTTATCTAACAGTCTGGGGTGTGGTTATCTGTTAGGGAAAAAGGTTTCTAAAAATCAAAGGTAGTTTTAAACTCTTTAATTTTGGGGTGTTTAGACTAAAGCAATTGATTTATGGAAAGCTGAGATCAATATTTGAAATGAGGTTTCTTTAATGTAAGTAAATACAAACTATATTTAATTTCTTTTTGAGGAGAGTACATGACAGTTAAGGCAATGAGAAGGAAAGTTTCATTTTGCACTTACATTTCACTCCTTTTGTCAACTGAAAAAATGTTAGTTGTTTTAGACCGATGATGAAAAAAAGAAATTGAAAGTTAGAGTATTCAATTTCTCTCCAACATTTGAGAAAGTCCACAGGTTTTAATATTTTTCTAAATGCATTGGAAGTTACCATTTTACTATTTTGATTCCTTTATTTTAAAATCTCCCTGTGTTTTCAAATAAACCATTGCAGTTATGTTTCATTAAATCCACATTTCTTCAATGAGTTTTTCTGCAGATGCATGCTATTTTGCCTCTGCAATGAATCAGACATTCTCTGATGTTCAAAGTCAGTGCCTTCCAGCTCCTTCTTCTTAATTGCTGGGCTTTTTTCTCAGCGCAGCTTTTATCTTATCTCCAACCAGGAATGAAACCTCCCTTCATGGTCTGATCATCCTCTTAGGTCTTAGATGATGCCCACATGTCTTTGTCTTTCCAGTTGTAACCATTCTGGAAATATGTTCACAGCTTTACTAAGGAAAATAAGTAAATAGAGGGGTTGAATAAAAGTAACAGGAGAGTGTAAATTTCTAAAACAAGGGATTTAGGAACAACTCCGCCAACAGCACCCCCTGGAACTTCAACGGGACTCTGGCTCTGCTTGCGGGGAGGGCCCCCACACAGGTGGATCGGCTGTTCTGGGGAGAGGGAGGATTTGGGAGCTGCACTCTGACTTGTGTTCTTGGAAAGGGATGAGGGAAATAGTTTGGCATAATAAACAAAAGCGAAGTAATGTCCAAGGTCAGGTGCAATGGAGGTAAAAGGATCGGCAGCTCCATGTGGAGCTTTAAGCCTTTTAAGAAAACCTGATCCTTATGAACTGTAAAAGCCTTGGTTAACACTAGAGTGTAAGACTCTTTAATATATGGAAAACCTAAGAAATTTAAAGGGGAATCTGTATTCATTACAGGTTTGAGGAGGAAACAAATGGAAGCTGTGCAAACAGAAATTGAATTGAAAATAGGTAACCTCCCAAAGCAATATTACTCAGTTATGATTGTTCCTGTCCCTGAATACATAATTGGGATTGATATTTTAAAAGGATTGACTTTGAATCTTTCTGATGGTTTGTACCAATTTGGAACAAAGAACTGCATCAGTGCTGCAACTAAATTAGTGACAATGAAACAGCACAGGATTCCAGGGAGGGGCATGAAGAGATTTCACAGACAATTAAGGATTTATTGGATGTAGGAGTTTCAAAGTCAGCTACCGCAGCTTAGAATAACTCCGTCTGGTCTGACCTGTTGAAAGGAGTGATGCGTTGTGGAGGATGACCTTGGATTTTAGGAGTTACATAAACACTGCCCCTTACAGCGGCCGTGCCAGATGTTCTTACTTTAATTGTAAAAACCCAGAAGCATCCTGGAACCTGGTAAGCCATAACTGATTTGGCTAATGCTTTCCTTGCAATACCTATTGCTGAAGAGCATTGGAATCAATTTGCCTTTACATGGCAGGGGCGACTGTATTCTTTCACTAGATTGCCCCAGGGGTGGGGGCACAGTGCAACCACAGGTCATGGAACTGTGGCTGAGCACTTGGATGAGATTGCACTGCCCTCTCAGATGCAAATAACATTTTATAGTGACATTCTGATGCAGGGGAGCAGCGGTAAGGAAGCGCAACAAGTCCTTGAATTAGTTGGAGATCACATGAAACAGAAAGGCTGGGAAATTAACCCTACTAAAACCCAACAACCTCCCAAACCATGAAATTCCGGGAATTTAGTGGCATTGTGAGCATCGGGAGATACTGCCCAAAGCTAAACAGAAAATTTTGGATTCTGCAGTACCTCAAAAAATGTATTGGATTATTTGGGTTCTGAAAGAC
>NW_008682936.1:0-21249 GCF_000695815.1 Acanthisitta chloris
CAGGACCAGAACTTGGCCTTGTTAAACTCCATCCTGTTGGATGCAATGATCTTTCTAAAACATAGCAAGGAAAAACTGGATATCACTGGAATAGAGTCACCATTATGACTAAACCATATTTCCCTTATGCCCAAATCAGTGAACAACTGAATATTAAGACTTCTTTGACAATGTTCAGTTAGTAATAACTTATTGTTGCAAATCACTTACAGTAGTCAAAATAGGATCACCAGATCATCTGAATATCACAAATGTATTAGAGAATAAGTTAAGCTTTTCCAACTCGGAAACATGAGAAATTGCCCAAATCTATTATTTATGTAGGTGATTATTTTATATATATAGTATAATAGAGTATATTAATATCTTTTTTGTTGCCCATCTAAGTTTCTGTTGACTTATGTTTTGACATGGTTATCACAGGATCCACAAATAGAAATACCTTGTCTATTTCAAAGTAAAATGATATCTCATCTGGGAACATTATTTTAAGATAGCAGAGGAAATAAGTCACAGAGACATAACCACCTGATCTTTCTTTTACATTCAGTCAGGGACGTCCAAGTATCGTTGCTATGGCAATTTTCATCTTGCATTTGAAACAGTTCATACACCTGGGCTTGACTAGTATGTGGGATAGCTTTACCTTCTCATTGTAATAAAGAGGTAATAGGACCTTAAATTAGCAATTGCCAACAAATCATGTTTAACCTGTCATATGAGCAATTTGCTCGAATTCCACAGATGACAGAGCCCAAACAAGAAATCCTTGCTCTTCTGGTGTCAAATGGAATCCTGTCATTGACTTCACATCCATATGAGAATGGAGGTAGTTATGGGGGGAAAACTCCAGGCGTGCTGATGTGTAAATATCAAAATAGTAAGAAGTGTCATGAATTTGTTTTGTATTTTGAAAAAATGGTCATAATTTTGAAAGTCCAATAATTTTGAGTTTTACTGATATTTACAAAAATGCAATTCTTTCACAAGGCTGTACTCCTGGGTCTCATGCTGAACTGAAAATCCAGACTGGTAAAGTTTGGAATTCCCAGTCTGTGCCATGATATCCCAATACCAAATCTTACTGTTACTAGTGTCAGAATTGACCTTTGTCAAATACTCATAGAAACACTCTCTAACTTCATTAAAGTAGTTGGAAAGTACTTTAAATTCCTTTTTATCTCCCTTCTGGAAATAAAATATCTCCTTATTGAAGATTAATAATTTAGATTTTTCAAGCTTTATAAAATATTTATAGTTTAGTGGGTTTTAAGCTTAACTCATGTTGCCTTACATTGTTGGCTTGACCATATTTGGGGAAAGACCTTGTTTAGATTATGAGCTCTGTCAGCCAAACTGCTTTTCAGATACCAACCAAACAGCTAATCTCATTGTGTAGATCTCACGGCCAAGAAAGCAGGAGAGTTAACAGTTCAGAGTGGGCTGAAAAAAAGCCTTTTTAAATTAATTCCACTGGATGTTCACAGCTAGTATGTAGATATATTTTTAATCTCAGTGCTAATATTTGCAAAATTGCATTGTAATCATGTTTTATATTTAGCCAAACTGTCTAATAAAGGTTGGACCTTTCTGTATCTTTCCAAATCAGAAAAAAAAAAATAGACAGAACTCACAATTATATGCTTCTAAGTACTGTTTCCAAAGTTAGCCTAAGAAAGTGAATAAAACACCCCTTATAATGACTAGATATTTTCAGAAATATTTTTTTCCCCTGCAGTTCATGTGTTCTATATACACATGGCAGAACCAGGAAGGAAAGTTGTAGCTTCTAATTGTAAAGTTAGCTCTTTTAAGTAGAGCTATGTGAACAGTTTATATAAATCCAAATAAGCAGAAGGTATAAACATCACATAATTTTAGTTAAATTAACAGAATTCAGCCTGAAACCAACTGCAGGATCAAGGCGCTCTTAATTAGCTCAGTTTCAAAAGGGTTTTTACATCTTTCTCATCATCTTTCTATTTTAAACTCTCCTGTATAATTTTGAGCAAAATTAAGAAAAAAATTCTAGAATATAGCTGTGTATTTAATATATATAATTTACATAAAAATACCTCTAAAATTATCAGAGGCTAAATACTAATGGAGTACTGATGGTTTTGCAGTAGTTGTCCTGTCCTTTCCTGTTAAATTTCTCATACTAAAAATAGGAGAATAGGTGTGACAGATACTAAAAAATACATCAATAACTCAGAGTCACTGCAATGATGTTATTAACTCAACTTTCTTCAATAAATGCGTCTGGATCTTAGAAACAACGCAGGGAGAGAGAAAGATCTACTTTTAAGTTTACATGTGTTCACAGTGCCTTCCTACTGGTTTTATTAGTAATTCATTTTGAAAATTTCAACAAAAATATTCTTGATGTTTTTATTGAACTGAAAAGTGTTACTCTACAAAGACACAGGAACATAATGTAAAGTCTAAAAGTCTTTTCAGTATATGTGATATCTAGTAAAACATAATATGTTCAACAAAAACTACTTTGCAACTGGCTGGTTTTCAGTCTTTCTTTAGTTTTATCAATATAAAAAACAAAATAGTACATGAAAATTTGTTTACTGTATGCATTAGCTGAGAAAAGTAAAATCAGATTACATCACTGACAATTACTAATGTGAAGCAGGAAAATTTTATAAAATAGAATAAATAATGTATGTGAATTTCTATACACTTGAGATTAAGCCAACATACCACAAGATGGCAGATGAAGGCAACTAAAGTGGCAACCTGCAGAAAAATAAGTTTGTGGGTTGGAAAAAAACAACTAGTTTTGAGGTTTCCTTAACTTTGTATTATAGGAAATGTTTCAGAAGCTAACCTACAAATAACAGACATTCATGTTTTCCTTTTGATGTTCTTGATTAATACTTAGACCCTAGAACTACAGCACCTGAAATTCAACACTTACATCCAGACACAGCATTTAACTAAAAATATTCTTTGAAATCAGTAATAGTTTTGTCTAGTTATCCACCTAGCTGTAATTCCAGAGAAGATAGTGAGCTCTCTACCACCATCAAGCTCTGTAATGCACTGGGCACAGATTATGAAAGGCGAAGATTCTGTTTATTTGATGAGAATTTGAAACTCTACCTCATCTTCCACAGAAGTATGCTCAACCACTGGATTATGATTATGTGAAATCAGTGCAGGTTCTCTGACTTCCACTGATGAACTTGTTTCACTCTGCACTGTTAAATGCATATTACGCCAGAGTCTGAGCATGATAACCTGTGGTTTCATCAGGTGTATAAAAAGTGGGAATAGAGAGACGAGGTTCTAGTTACTGAATTAGTAAGTACCTCATGTAAATTCACTTCAGCTGCACTACTGTTTGGAATTCTGAAATCCTACATCTCAGATCAGTGTTTTAAAAATATTTTGTGCAGGAGCATGGAAAATAGTTGACAGAGTAACACAGTTTGTAAACTTCCACGGGCTGCTTCTCTGTTATGGCATGGGAGAAATTCTGAGCAGGCTCCAAATTAGAGCTTGCATTGGTAAGACATTTTATTCAAAATCATAGCAGTTTCAATATTTTAAGAGCATTGAACCAAATCTATTAGCTGACATGGCAGTTGTCAGGACTCCTTTTGTGGTTACAATTCTATGTGAATTACCAAAAGTCACAAACAGCTTCTGCAGCTTTCAGGTGCAGGCTTGAACTGGACCTGAATTCAATGTTTCTCCTTGATTTTTCTGCCTGGCACTTGGTGACTACCTGAATACCTTATTGAATCTATGTTCTGGATCTTTCAAGTCACACAAAAAACTAATCTTCTGTAGCATCTAGATCATTCAATCTGAACATCCAAGAAAGCCCAAAGTACCTAGCTTACTTAATAGGTAGCACTCAGACCCTATTCTTCTCTGGTTTTGAAACTCACATCTGTAATTTCTAGAAGAAAAATAGAAAGAACTGAATCATGAATGAGAAAGGTGGAAACTGATGAATCATATCTGTGAAAATCATATCACAAAGCTAACAAGTCCAATTCATTCATCCCCTGATCCTATGATGGACAGTTTTTCCACAGAAACTGTACCATAAGTTATCTTGATCGGGTTTTTTGACAATTCACATGGAGAATTTACAGCTTTAATTTGGCAATTGTTCACATATATTGGGGGAAAAAAAGCTTCTGAAAATTATAGAATTGAAAAATCCCAATAAACCCTTAAGAATTAACATGAATAACAATAAAAGTTACAAAATACCTTTTGCTTCACGGGTGCTTCAGGGGCTAGGAGGTCTCTTATGTTTCTCTACAGATAGACATAGGTTTGCATGATAGCTAATTTTATACAGACAGTATCAAACTATTATAGCAAAGTTAAAGCTGCCATATAGGGTGGTGAGCCAACTAAAAAACTAAAAAAGAGACCAGCTGTCTCAGCTATAAAGCATATGTAGCTGATAAGTTCTGCAGATCAGAAAGAGATATCAGAAAAGAGTTTACCTGCTTCAATTTATTTTAGAGCAGGCAGAAGAGTTCAGTTTATTCAAGATGTGATATATGCAGTTCCATCTTTTTCAGTCAAATAGATGCTACTGGAAAATAAATGCATGCAGATTGGGTAATATGAAAGATAGGAATGAACTTGAATTGAATGCATTACATTCGCAACATTCACAAAATTGTAGGCAGGTAGCTGAGGGTAAGCATAACAGGGTAACTGCCAACAAAATGTTTTCAGCTGTTTAAAAATTACTGAGAAATAAATATATGCAGCAGGAAACACCCAACTATAGCACTAAGCAGGACCTTATTATATAATCCATCATCAATAAAATGTGCTGGGATAGCATGATGAAATATTACAACTTATGTAACATATAATAGTTTTATTGGCCAGTGACTACAAAGCAATTCAACGTGCAGAAAACAAGTGAACAGATATAGAATCATAGCACAGTATGCACACTCCCAGTGGATTAAGGAAAATACTCGGATGAGCTGATTACTACATGATGTAACAGGTGAACATGATTGATTAAACCTGTTCTTATTTCAGCATTTTTCTGGAGTAATATGATATGGCTCCTGGAAAACCAGGATCTAAAACAGGCTCTTGAGCAACTCTTTGCAGCTAATGGGTGAGAATTGGTGGCCTCAGAATAACAACAGTGATGGGGCATTGCTTACTAGTTATACAAAATGCCTACTGGGAAAGACATACCAATTGAGTAAATATATAGAGCCTCAATTCCTTTTTTGCCCTGATCCAAGCCAGTTCTGGCTTTGTAAGGTAATGCTAAAGCACAGGCACAACAATATAGTTGCAAACCTCACTATTTTTAATTTAGGACAGACTTCCATGCACTAGCCCACCCCATTCTATCCCTATGGAATGATCCTCCAGATTCTCTCCTATTGACAGGGAAGGAAAACCTGTCCGCAACTTGGGTTTCAGAACCAGAATTAATTTTTCTCCTTACTTCCAAAAGATGTCACCATTTTATCTTTTTGATTAAATATTGATTTATTTTTTTAAAGAAAAAACAAGGATCATAGCCTTCATAGCATTCTAAAGTCAAGATGCAACTACACTGAAACAAACACAAGGAAGACTGCAGGAACAGATGATGATAAAGAAAAGAAAGCATTGTCAACTGAACACAATGGAGGCAACATGAAAAAAATGGATGAAAACTATTACTTCACCTTGTAAGTTTGTTTTCTTCTGTTATTTGCATTATTAAATTTGTACTGAATTAATATTCATTTACTGCATAACTCTAGATTAATTTATATGTAGAAGCAAGGACTTCTTTTACTTGCTAACATCTAGAAAGAAGGGGAAGCATCTGATTTTACAGTTGTCCCAATTGTTTCCTATTTTGAAACAAACATACAAAGGTTTCCCTTACTTTTCCATAATATTCTCAAAGTCTTAAATAAACAGAAATGAAGGCAAAATAAAAAGTCTCCTAGCAGTAGACACAGAACCATCGTTTACTGATACAACCCATAAGCACTTTCTTATCTATAATGACACAAGATGTGAATGATTCAAATATTGACCAACATAGCAACATTTGCGATGGGTGAAGTGTTACCAGTTCATATATGAATTAAAAATAATGTAATATAGCTACAGATTGGAGAGTAATACTTGCAAAAGGCAGAAAAGTGAAGGATGGGGAGAAGAAATAAAAACTTTTTTTTCTTTAAAAACAAGAAATCACAGACTGAGGCTTTTCACCCCAAGTTCAGACAAAACATTAACTTGGGGGTGGGGAAGCAGGAAGGCAGCATTAAAAGTATAGAGAAGGATGAGGAGAAGGCATAAAAACCTAATAACATTGAAGGAAAAAACATGACTGAAAACTAAGTTGAAATGTCAAATTTTGGCAAGAAGTTTTACTTGTCATAACTTGAATTTTCAATCTATTCATGTGTTGCTGGTAAGTTATGACTCAGCTTTAGAAGCTAATATCAAAAAATGTAAGTCTACAGAAAATACCCTTTCTCAGTCACTTTTGTCTCTAGGAAAGTGTTGAATAAAAAGGAATATACTGACAACAGTTAGCTAACCATGTGAAATACAGCAGAAAACCTGTTTTTTCTCACCCATGTAATACTAATGAGTTCATGAAAAAATGTAATTACTCCCATAATGTTTTAAGAGAGAAAAATTTATTGCATACAGAGCTTAAATGATGACAACAGATGTAGTTCTCATTATGATTGCAGTTTCAGGAACAGTCATATTCTTATTGTTGAATAGCTTTTTTCAATGACTCGAACTATAACATATTCTTTCATCCCATGTATATCCATGTCTAGGACAAAGTGTCCAAATTTCCACACCAAATTTTATTCCTAACAAGGAATTGAGAACATCAGGGGCAACAAGAAGAGCTTCTACCACTACAACTGTGTTCAAAGGCTGAACAAGGAAAATGTGAGTTTGTTGCAGGTGATTTAGGGACAGCAGACACAAGGAGGGACAATACAACCTGGATACATGGACAACCTGATCAATAAAAATGTGGTTGGATTATCAGGCTCAGAGGACAGTGGTTAATGGCTTGTACTGCACCTGGAGATCATCAAGAAGTGGAGTACCACAGAAGACTGTCCTGGGAGGAGGCAATGGAGTGCAGTGTTGTCACAAGGGCAGATTGTTTGCATTTGGAGGAAGAAGCGCATGCTTAAAGGAAGGAATATTAAGCAGAGTGACTGAAACAGGCTGGAAGAACACACCTGGCTGCAATTCTGCAAGGATGAAATACACCTACAGAAGAAATGAGGAAAATGCAGGTAGTAGACTGGTGTTGCTTGGGCAGCCACAGTGTCTTTACAGGACAGTGAGGAAAGATCCCAAAGGAGGTGGACAGTGATGTCAGGACCTAAAAGCTCTGAAGCCTGGGCACAGTCATTAACACTCCTCTAGTATCACAGATAACCTGTGAAGACTCAGTGTTGATCAAGGAGATCTGTCCCTATCACAGTAGAAGAAGTGTGCTGAAAAAAACCAGCACAAGATTAGCAGTACAGCCAAAGACAATACACGTGAAACTCCCCTAGAGCTGAAACAGCATCATCTACCAAACTTCAAAGCAACATGTTTCCATACAACGTTTATGCTATACTGGTGATGTACTGGTTAAAGATCAACACCAAAGGACTAAATAAAATGCAGTAGGTGATCTGTAGCTTTTACAGTTAGACTTGTTTTTAAATACTCCAGAGTAACAGGGCCCGCTGTCGTGGTTTAACCTCAGCCAGCAGCCAAGAACCACGCAGCTGCTTACCCTCCCTCCTCCCCGCTCCACCCCCCCCAACCCGGAGGAATGGGGAGGAGAACAACTGGAGTAAAATATGTGGGTTGAGATAAGGACAGTTTAATAACAATACAGAGCAGAATGCGCCACAAGGCCAATAGATAATGAAAAGAAACCAAAATCAGTGATGTACAATACAATTGCTCACCACCCGCGGACCGGCGCACCCCGAACCTCCCCCAGGATCGGCCCCTTCCGGCCTGGAACACCAGGCATGACGTGCCATGGTGGGGAATATCCCTTTGGCTAGTTCAAGTCACCTGTCCCGGCTATGCTCCCTCCCAATTTCCTGTGTATCTTCTCACTGGTAGAGCATGAGACACAGGCAAGAAAATGTCCTTGGTTATGATAAACACAACCCAGCAAAACCAAAACAACAATGTATTATCACTTCTGAATTCAAAACACTGCACTACACTAGCTACTGAGAAAATTAACCCCATCCTGGCTAAAACCAGGACACCCGCTCAAGAAACACAGGCCTTGGGCATGTGATGGCAAGATGGACAGGAACATGCCCTGGTTGTCATTTCAAACCAGGTGATTGTATAAATCAGTGGCCAAAAAATCAACAATATGAGAAAGACCAGAGTTCCTGGGCAGTTGAAACCCAGCATATGATGAATTAAATTCTGATTATAAGTGAAGTTTGCCTACTGGCATATCCTGTAAAATGAAAGCAGGAACCAAGGTGACAAGATACTGCTTGGAACCACTCCAGATGGAAAGCTGGCATCTGCAAAGGGACTAAACTCACCTGTTTGCAGAAGTAATGATATTGAAAATATCCTTTAAAGATGCTTAGGAGCATCAGGTGCCCTGACTAAGTCTGTACTGCCTTCTGGGCATTAGTTAATACAATATGAAAATGGCTCAAAGACTGGAATTGTGGTAAGAGGCAGCAGAAAGGAAAAGCTTTTTGGGCAGCAGAACAATGGAAAGTAAAATAATGGCTGCTCTAAAGAGACCTACTTTAATAAGCCATTTAATGCATATATCTCAAACACAAAGGGAACTCAGGAACAGCAGCACAATGATAAGGCTGACCAGCTAGCCTGACTTACCAGCATAAACTTGGGATGACAGCATAAAGGAAAGCTATTTTTAGCCAGGTCACAAATACACAGTTTTATTTGATTGTTTTCTTGTCAGCTATTGGTACTCTAGGAAATATACACTTTAAGCAGTCACAAAGCCTTTCTTCCTCCCTACAACATTATTCTCACATTTTAACTATGTCTCACCCTTTCTCCCCCTTGAAAAAGGACCATCTTCTATTCAACATTATCTGCAACCAATAGTTATCTGTCTCAGAGAATACAGTTTACAGTGATGGATATTCTAAAATCTTCAAAGTACTAAGCGTCAGTATATCTATGTCACTGCCATTAGAAAATTCTGTTTGTTTATGTCTAATGCGAATCATCCTTGATGGTGTTAATTTCACTAGTCCTTGTACATGGATATCGATAACCTCTTTTATTTCCTTTTTCTGCCTTCTGGCAGCAGTTTTAAATACATCCAGAAACTAACTTAAACTCCCCATTTGGAATTCTGTCCCATCTTCCTCTCTTGCCCTCCCTGCCTGGGTTTCTCTATCTATTCCCATTTTATTTCACATTTTGTAATGATGCCATATTTTCTAGAGTTCTGATTATTCTCTTTGATCTCCCTGGGACAGCTGATTCGTATCTTCTTCGAAGTGCAGATTCTAAACCCAACACAGTATTCCATCCAGGACTTTAAACTTGCTTAGTAGTGTGGAAGAACTACTTCACGAAGTCCACAGACTTTTGCAAAATAAGCCCAAACAGATTTTTCGCACACTCACAACTCACATGCATGTACTCTGCAGTATGCCCTCCAAACATACTGTACATCCATTACTTTAAAATTGTTTAAAAAGAGAGACCTTAACTTAGTAAAATTAATTTCCAGGTTATATTTAAAATTTTTTTTTCAATAAATATTTGTAATTACTTTACTAAATGAGAGTGAGTTAGTGTGCTAACATACTTGTATTACTCTGTCAAGCAAATACCTTCTTACAAAGAAAGACTATTTTCCTCAGACTGGTAAGAAGCTTACATGAGCAGAGACAACACATGCAGTTTCTACATGCACACATGCACAGTTTTCATGTTGTGATCAATTAAACATGTTAGGCTGTGATGAAGATCTTGTTACAAATTTAATTCCAGAGGCTCTTATACTTCAGATTTCTTTCCAAACTGAAGCCTCAGTCTTTCATTTTAACTCTGCATTGTATTGTCTGCCTTTGTTAAATTTCAAAAATAGTATTTTCTCCTCCCTTTCTGAATCGCAGCTTTCTCTTGACATCTTATTCTTCTCTCAACATTACCACTGTTGTTTTGACATGTCAGGCATTCAACAACACCTGAAACAGTTAAGTGCTTCTGTGCTCCTGCGGCAATAATTTGCCTTTACGGCCATAGATTGTAGAGGCACTGCATTACTTGATACAGTGTGTGATCCATCAGTGTTTTATGCACTGTTGTTAAAGCATCACATTTACATTTCTAAATGTTAACTCAAGTGACCTTATATTTCAGAAGTTATCGACTTCACAAAATTGTAGTGCCCATTAGGTGCACCAAAGCACCCTTCTTAATAGAGGTAAGTGAGTGTTAAACGCAGCTGCTACAATCTTTTTTTTTCCTTATTTTTAATTAAAAGTGAAGAGGAAGGGAAAATAAAGAGAAGCAGCTCATTCTTCTGCTCCATTTCCCATGACAACATCCCCTGTTTTAAAATAAACCCCACAACTAAATGTTACAGAAAGCAAAGCTCTCACCATGCTAGGCTATTATTCTGTCAAGAAAATAATAGCCTTTTAGCAGAGCCTGTTGCGATAGGACAAGGGGTAATGGTTATTCAGACTAGATCTAAAGCAGAAAATTTTTATGATGAGGGGGCTAAAACAGTGGAACAGCTACTCAAAGTGGTGGAAGATGTCCCATCCCTGGGAACATTCAAAGTCAGATTGAACAGGACTCTGAACACCCTGACCAAGTTGAAGATGTCCTTTCTCATTGCAAGGGGGGTTGGACTAGGTGACCTTTAAAGGTCTCTGCCAAGCCAACTACTTCATGATTCTATGATTATTGATTTTAAAATGGGGAGAAATATTTTACATAACCCTAACTGCTACTCTGGCAAGCATTCATGCAACTAGCTGGAATGAGTTCACCTTTCATTTTAAAACCTTGTTTAAGTAAAATGCATAGAAGTATAAAATCATTGTATATTCAAAAAAAAAAATGAAAAAGAAAGCAAAGAGAAAAAATCCTCACAACACCAGCATGTTTGAGCAAGGTCAGTCAAGCACTGCGAAATCATGTGGTAGAAAGGAAAGCATTGTCTGTTTGAAATCAATAGCACAACTGGGTGCTAATGATGCAGTCAGTGTTTTGCAGATTACCTTCATTCAAAGTCAATGGTTCCAAGCCTTTTGCCTTAAAGGAACACTCAATCCAGAATATTTTTGCAGATCACTCTGCATCAAAAGTTTCTGAAAAAACTCTGTAGTGTTGCTCTGATGTACCATCGACCTCAGCATGGAATTACACCAGATCATTACATTCCAGAGTCAGAGCAAAATGTTAAGAAAACCAACATGAATATGACCGAATTTATTTTTCAGTAATGATGTTGTTGGCAAACATTTGAAACTCTTTCCTTTCTTGGTCAGTTAGGCATTGTTAATGTTCAGTAACAATGCATATGTTTGTTTACTTAAATAGTCACATCTTGTTTAAGTTAAGCATTCTAAGTATAATGACAACTTTGATCCTAAAGCTTATAGAAAAGACAGAACACAAAAATTTATCGAGTTTCATATTCAGCCTTTTTTATGTCACTCCCCGTGGTTAAAAAAATGGCACTGCTCTATTGAGAGTTTCCTTTCCAATTTCAGTCACTACACATATTTTCTAAAAGAATGCCCTAATTCAGTACTCACAGGCACTGGAGTGGCTATTCAAACACAATAAAAATGAAAAAGCACAAATATTGTGGCAGAAGCACTTGACAATACCTCCCAAAATAACATTTTATTGTAATGTACAGAAACACTCCAGTACTATGTCAATGACTGTCATTTCCAATATGCTACCTAGCATCAGTGCTGTCAATTCTAGTGACTCTGTCAAGTGTTTCATGGTAATTGGTGTGTTTCCATAAGCGTCACATCCTGGAGCAAAGGTATGGAGGGGGAAGAAAATGTGTGATCCAAGCAATTCTTAGAGTTCAAAAATTGAAAAAAAGGAAATTAGGGAGGGAAGAAGAGTGAAAGTCCCTTTAAAATATGGAAGTTTGAATGACAGGAGGAAAATATAAAATATATTCATTATTTCATGAATATTTTTAGACTATCCACACAACATTTCAGTTTGTTTTTAACCAATCAATTTCGCATACAAATTTTTCGCTTTTTTTTTTTTTTAACTGCAAATAAGAATAAAATTAATTTCAGGGAACTACAACCTCTCAAACGTCCCCTTTTTTTTTGTCTGAATCATTAACAAGCCTATGAACAAAACATATACTTTAAATGAGTTTTTAAAAGTTGCCTTCAGCTCACTGCTTGCTATATACAGCTCAGACAAAAGACAGTAAGAGTGCCTAGAATTAAAGGTTAATTTTGTATAAAAGCGGTAGCTGAGCAACAGATTTTTACATCTATCATTTAAATCAAAGTCCCTGGCCCCTGAAAGCATGCAATTTGTTGTATGCACATTAAAAACTAATTTAAACCATCTTTATAGGTAGGTGAGATTTTCCACAGGGTTAGACTGAAAAGTAAAACACATAGGAACACATACTATGGGGATCCACCAATCTCAAATCTCTTCTCCTGTTTTTTAAATAAATGACTCTCTGCCAACAACCACTATACTACCTTTATTGTGACTGATTCAGTAGTATGCAATTGGTTTCAAAATGTATTATGTTCTTTTAAAATGTTTTCCCAACTCATGCAATATTCATCTTCAATTTGCAATTCATCAGTTTATGTTTTAAAATGTCACTTTCAATGAATACAACACACAAACAGAAGAGGCTTCCCTCTTTCTTGCTTCTCTACCATCATCATCTTGTTGCACTTTGCTACTCTTTCTTGTAAGTATATCAAGTGTATTTATACACACATTCTCTTGCTTTTTAGTCTTCCAATTATCTCTGAACCATTTCCTCACTGTACTAAATTGCTCCATTCTCCTATCAAGCATATATAACATTTTCCATGGCCTCATCTTTCCCTCAATGCTATTACTTCCCAAGTTCCTTGCATATTCCTACCCAGCAATTGCTGGCCTGCAGCATTTATTACCCAAGTTCCATAGAGAAAGGAGATGAAGTCACACTAATGACACTTACCTTGATATCATCAGAAACAAATGAAAGTTAGATGCATACTGCATATGATTCAGACAAAAAGTCCAAATTATTACAAAAAGGAGAAACTAAGCAGCCTTGGAATATCCCAAGACCAACGGAAAATAAATAATTATACTACCGCTATAAATATGGGAGACATTTCTGCAAACCAGGAAAGTTTTCCAAACAAAAAAGGTTTATGAGCAAAACTACTTACTAGTGTAAGTAGAGATGCAGCAACTGATGTTTTATTGAATCTTCTTTGGGTCATATATTTCCAGAAGGCTTGCTTTGTTTAAAGAGTTTAATGCCAAACATCTATTCCATCTTGTTTAAAAGAAATACTTTTAGGCATCTACAAGGCAACAATTCTGAGCATGTAGTCTAATTATTACATGGCATGCTTGATGGCTCAAATGTCTAAATTCCTAGTTTTATATTAAGTAGCAGAAGCTTAGGAACATACTTAAGTACTTCTCTAAATTAGAACATTTTTTGTCCAGATAATCAGCAAACGATACTAGTCTTGGGTAAAACATGAAATATTATCATGTTCCTGTGATTAGAGCCAGAGTATAAGAAATTAACTCGAAGTCTTTAATGCAATTTATTTCTCAGAATTACTTCAAGAAGATTAGCTCCCTTTTACAAATTCTCATTACTTATCTACAGTAGTTCAGGTTTTTAATCTGATTTTAAAAGGTGAAATTACATTTTATTCATTACAGAGCTACCAGTTTTAATTTTTTTAACAACATTAATACTACTGCTACCTAGTTTCTGTAGGAGAAACTTCTAGCCTTACAAGTAGTCCTTTTGGAGCACAAGTTTCCATAATCCACTGAAAAAACCGCACAGTAAGTATCTGACCTCTCTTCACACAAAATCAGTGGGATGTGGAGTCATATTAATATGGTAGTGCCTGGGTTAAGATGTTATTTTATAGCAGTTGTTTATTAATACCAAGAGATTTATCTCTATTTCTGCTGTGGCAAGGAGCTTAATTGTGTTAGCATTGTGTGCTTTGGGTTTTTTTATTGACCCATATTATCTCATATAAATAAAGTTCTACAGTGCTTGGGCCGTTTTCTTACTATCCTGAACACAGCTGTTAAAGAATATCACCTTCTTGGGTTTTCAGGAGATACACCTCAAGCTTTCTGGCTCCCTGTCTTGCTCCTTTCACTGAATGGAAGAAACCAGCATCTCAAATTATGCTTCTGCCCATCCCTTCTACTCATCTGATCTGGGTTTCTATTCATGCGGACAGCAGGATTAGTAACAGTATTTTTCAGACCCTGATAGAAAGCATCAATAATTTAGGTTTTGACAAGTTCCTCAGACATAATTCATTGCCATGTTTAATGACTTTTTTTATAAGATCATAGTATGTTAGCTATTCAGCAATATATCAGGCAACCAAGCATCTTAATTCATTTACAGTGACTCATAGTAAAATTATTATATGCAGCAATATAAAGTAGAAAATAGAATATTTTTAAAATATTTTACATGCAATCTATGTTATACAACCCTCTGGTATGACCACGCATTGGAACAGATGGCCCAGATTGCTGTAGAGTCTCCCTCACTGGAAATATTCAAGAACTGACTGGACACACAATCCTATGCAATGTGCTCTAGAATGACCCTGCTTGAGAAGAGAGGTTCGACCAGATGACCCACTGTTGTTCCTCCCAACCATACACATTCTGTGGTTCTGTGATTCTCTGATATTAAATGAAGAAACCAATCATATTGGTTTCACATATAGGTGCTAGACCTATTATAATAAGCTACATGTCAGTTATGAGAAATATATTTATTTTCTCCCTCCCCTTTCTAAAATTAATTTACTCCTTAATGATGTTTATCAGCTGCCATAGTTTTATAAGTGTTTATAGAGAAATCCAACTGGCTGTGATAAACTGTCAGACTTACTGTAGAGTTGCCTTTGGTCAGTGAAGAGCTGTTGGGGCTGGTTGAGAAAAATATGGACTGGGCCTTGTGCTGATCTTGCACCTGGCTGAAGCAAGGGCTGACTATGGAATGGTGTCTGGGGTGTGGCAGAGGCCTCATGACCCAATATTGTCTCAGTGAGGCAGAGAAGTGCACCTGTATCTCTGTAACATCCATCAGCCTCGCTCCCACTCAACTGTGCATAATAAACCTTGTTACAAATCTGGTGCTTCAGGGAGATAAGGACGGGTGCAAAGACCCTCTCGAAAAGGTTAGAGGGCCTTTACTGTTACCTCAGTACATGATGGAGGACAAAAGTGCTTATTTTACACTTGTTTCAACTATAAATTTTGGCTAAAAGTAACTGAGACTCATTAAGCCCCATTAACATTAACTTTCACATCCCCAAGAATGTAAATTAAAAGAGAACATGCTTTACACGTATGGCCACGGTCCACCTATAACATGTGATTGTTCCTTCCCTTTGGAAAGGGCCAAAGATTATAGTATAAAAGAAGGGAGGTTTGAGGACAAAAAAAAAAAAAAAGAAAAAGAAGAAAAAAATATGAGAGGGAAAACACCTCTGCTTGCTTGGTTCCAGTCAACAGACTGTGTCCCTCCTTCTCCCCTGAAGGAACACCTTTTGGTGAGCTTTGTACCTCCAACTGCATTGGAGCAGACACAGGTATATTTTTTTTAATATATACCCCTAATACATTTCTGTTACCATACTTTTTGTTGTGACACATATAATACTCTGTATTTAATATATTTATCACTTGCAATCATGAACTTGCTTTCCTGTTGCTTCAATAAACCATATTATTCTTGAATGTGGATCATGTAAGTTCTTATTGAACTTGTCCATATCTACAGTATCAGAATGGTAAATCACATAATTCATGAATCTGCAATTGTACAAGTTCTTATTGAACATGCCCAGACTTAGAGTGTTGAATCAGTTCTAATCAGAAACTGAGCTCAAGCCTCTCTGATCTCTGAGGACCAGCTGGAACACAAACAGGTTTATCTTCTGCCAAATTTCTGTACCTTTCATGCATCCCTGGCTAACAGAACTATGACTAATTCCTACAATAGCAGAAACATTTATCTGCTTTCCTCAAAAATACTATTTGAAAGCACATGGAGGGAAAATCCTCATTGTTATTTGTGCTTAGATGTGACAGCAAATTCTTTAGATCCAGAATTCTTTCTGATTAACAAGAGTCATGCTTCATTTCAGTCTGGCTACTTGCACAGAAAACTTAAGTAAACATGGTAGAGATGTGATTTATTAAACAAGATTCCAATTCATACTGTAGTCACATGAGACTGCCAATCAAGCACGCAGGGTGGACAAATTCAAACTTAGATGCTTTCCAGAGTGATTAAGGAAATTGGCTAAAACTGTCTAGCAAATCTAGAGAGAATCAGGAAAATAAGTCTGTTGGCACAATGTATTGTCTTCCTCAACTTTTGAACAACAGGAAATGAAAGCAAACAAAAATTTGGCAACATGATTATATTCAACAAGATCATAAGAAATATTAATTCTCCTGGTGAGAGAAATTTGCACTTTAATCCTTTACTATAGTGTCAAAGGATAGCTTTTCCTTTAACTTAACAGTGTTTGAAAAACTTATTTCAGAGGAAGGAAATAGAATAGACTCATTTTCAACAAGTTCTTTAGGTGTCAGTTCATAAATGCATTATGCCTTGTCTCTTTTTCTGATAAATATGACCAAAAGCTTCTCAGTTTAAAAAAACCACAGCAGAATATAATTGGATAATGAGTGTGTTCTTAAATTTGGTATGCAGCAGCAATGGAAGCTTTGGAAGTTCTTTTTTGTTTTCTAAAATGAAAAGAGGAGCCTGCCTTTCAGCTGAAATGGCTCCAAAGTGTCTGTATAAACCTTAAGAGAGAGTAAGAAATACAATTCACATTAGACTAAATGAATGAATATCAAAATAGCACATGCTTTTACCAAAGAAGAAAAACCCAACCAAATCAAAACACAGTAATTTTTCTTGGAATCCAGTAACTTCTCTGCAAATTTCTACCACATATTGCCGCTCCATGAAGCACAGAACTAAATAAAGCCTGGGGACATTTCGATTCATATTCATGTATGTGTGATATTCCCAGGTTCTTCTTCCAGTTACCCTATGACTTTTAGACAGTGATGGAATTCTCTCAGTGACTGCTCTGTCATTCAAAATGCCCATCTAGTGTCTGTGGAAGTAGCAGCCAACTCTCAGGCTAAATTCTATACCACATCAGACAAGTATTTCTATGATGTTGGGTTTTAACCAGCTGTGTGGCTGTTTATCTGGTAGATTTGCAGATTTCTTTCCTTTTCCTTCCATCTGCTATTTTTAAAAGACCTGTAGGAGCTCAGTTAATTTGTACTAGTATCCTTCCATCAGATTCCATTGAAATTAGCTCAAGAGAATCAAAATGTATAGGGAGGAATGATACGATTTATAGTTTTTCTAAGTCTCATGTTCTTAAGAAATAGTCTAAAGAACACTTTCTTCCACAGATGAGCTTGCATACTCAACAATTGACTAAACAGTATATTGCCTCAACTTTCCTGTTGGTTTGCCACTATTCCTCATAAAACCAGGCACAGAAGTTTGAATTGAGAAGCCTCAGAGTTCATTTCAGTTTCACATTCAGAGATTAATTAAAACTCGTCACTAAATCTCCAGAAAAAGAAGATGAAGAAAGTCTTCTGCATATTTAAAGCCTCCAGTGAGGGCAGACAGGAGCATAGATTTTTCCCTGTTTTACTGGAATTATTCCTAAAGGATAATTACTAATATTACATCTACCACTGTGTGCAGTGACAATCTAGCTTTAAAAGAGCTACTTGAGCATTTCTTTGCCTAAAGAGAAAGCAGCAAGTTTTAAAATTAGTAGCACACTCTACTGAGACTCAAGTGACAGATTCAAACCTTAAGAATGTCATACACAGTTAGACTATGACAGTGCAAGATACTTTCACCGACAGAAAGTGAAACAGGGCAGCCTCCTGTCAGAGAGGAAAGAGAAAATTTGTCCTAAAAGTCACAAGGGAATCTGAGTAACAAAGCAGTAGTGAGAACACTGCAAGGGTAATAAAAATCTGGTTCTGGGAAAGAACTAATGTGGAGGAGGATACATAATACATGTACAGCAACAGGAATGGCAAGATAATTACACAGCACAATATCTATGCAAGTTTCTTAAAATACCTTTTTTTTATTCTGAAATAAATCCACAGAGTAAATTATCTTTCTGATTTTTTAAAAAATCCATTGAGCAGAAGAATCCACCCACCTGTTTCCTATAGTGTAGATCATAGCATTATTCTTTCATGGTATTTGGATGGTTAGAAACAGTCTTTGTAACTCAGTGAGCCTTTAAACAGTATCCCAACAGTTAGCTCCTCAAATGCAATAGCCACAGCAGGGCAGCTGTTCCTTCTGTTACCCAATGCTTTGTTAACACCATTTGCAGTTATGGTGTCTGCTAAACTGAGAGAATTCCAACCCTATCAGGTAACCTAACAGTGAAAGATGTTTTTCGTTGCTAATAATGGTAACAAAAAGTCAAGCCCTTTAGAAGTATTTCAGAATATGATTAACCCAGTATACATGTGCCTATTTTACACTTGTTATATAGCAGGTTGGGTGTTTGCAAAACAAAAAGGGATCTCTGATTTGACAGTCAGATGTGGTAAAATTATATGTATATCATTCACCAAGTTCAACTAAAAATATAAATGGTCAGGGCTGCATTTCTCTAAATATTGCATTTTGATATAGTCTCTTACAATTTTCCTGTAGTAATAGTGGATCCACATGTATACTGTGTAAGCCTGCTAAACATTCCTGTAATTTTTGCAGACCTCAGAGAAGTTCTACACAGACCAAAAGTAGAAAACTCTACAACTACTAAATAATGAAAACATAACTACTCAGTGAATGCAAACAAAAATCTTCCTGCAAAAAGGTACTCAGATTAATATCTTTGATTCCCCACACACTGGAGCAGATAAATATTTTCAGACTATAATGCACTTCACAAATATATTCTGACTGTGGTACATGAGTACACAGACATAAACCAATTCACTTCTGTCACCTCTATCTTTTAAGCTGCCGATTTTTCCTGTGTAATTTACTGCAGGTTTTGATAGTTTCTCTTTTATATAATTATTATTTCTTTTGCAGTAGTCCTTTCGGAAGAAATCTTAATCAGAAAACAAAAAAAAAGTTTATATTGATAATAGCAATGCAATTATTTTAATGACATGACTATTTATTTTCTGAAAATTGTATTGGAGAAATCATAAAAATTACCTTCTTCCATCTACCAAGTACCATGTAATTAAAAAATAAGTGCTTATTTCTGTATTCTGTAAACTGGTTTACTAAGATTTCCCCATCTATCCTTTTCTTGAATTAAAATATCTGTAATAAAATGGGTACATTTACAGATCCATTGCAAACAGTTGAGCTTATTTGTATGAAAACTGGAATCTACAGTCACTAGTAGCATTTTGTATTTATAAAACTCCTTACTACTAAGAAGGGCTGTAAGTCCTTGCTAGCAATGCATAAACCAATACATCATCAGTGACATTCAGCCACCTCCAAACAGTCTGAGCATTAGTTGATGCATTGAAAAGTATACACAGTTAGAGACATGAGAGAGTTATGGCCAAGGACTATGGGACAACACAGTGAGTGGTCCCATTAAGCACTACGGGCCCTTTGGCATCTGAAAAGGATTTGTTTTTCAAGGTCTGATGATAAACCATACTGTATGAAATCCGAAGATCAATGGTGTTGGCTATTCACAATTTCAGCAGTGCTGATTGAGACATGCTGAGAAAGCAGTATAGCTTTCAAGATGTTGAGACAAGTGAAGCATAGATTAATTGAGTAAGGGTGAAAAATGTGCTGATATTTGTGTCGATTTAAATGGATCAATCTGTCAGACTCAGGAGACAAGGAGAAAGATTCAGTCATTGCTGGTGTTATGGAACAGACAGTAGATGATACCTTCCATGCTCAAATCTAGCATTGCCAGGATGAAAAGTTCTAGAGCCAGTAGTGACATAAAATCCAGAGAGATGGTGAAAAAATATTTTCTACAGATGATTTTGAAGGGAGGCTAAAACCTGGGCATGATAAGTCTGCAAAACTTTCAAAAATGACACCAATTTAAATAACTAAGTAACAGCATTTATGCTGAAAACCTTGGTTTTCTCAAAAGCATTAGTACTTGTAAGAAATATCTCCCTGTGCAAGCCACTTACAAACATGTTCATGTTGCTTAGAGAATAAAGTGCATGACAGTTATGGCAGTTACATTTAAGCTTGTATCACTACAGAAGATAAGACCTGCAAATACCTTGAAATGCCCTCCAGGTTTATATTTCCAGCATACTGTAGGAGCTGCCCACACCTTAGGTAGTTCTAACATTGAAAGTGTACTTAATTGGTGAATTTTATTCTGCTCTGTCCACCTATGTTCACTGAATAATCATGTCCAAGATATTCATCAGCAGGAGTAGCTCTCATCTCTTCGTGGAATATTGTTCCACCAAATCTAGTGAAGCAACACAGGCAGATCTGTCCCACCTGGGATTGGTATAGTACCCTTCTGCATCTTAACTCCTCATACCTCATAGTATACTTCCACCACTTACTTTGTGCTTATGCCTGTGCCCTTATCACAGCCTCCTGTAAGGAAATTTAATTAATTGAGATGACAGAAAGTTAAGTGAGCCACCATTTAAAAAAAAAAAGAAGAAGGGTTACTGCCAATTAAATGAGTTAGATATCCTAAACACACAAAGTAAGTTCTTAATCTAACAAAAAGGAAAGGTTCATCAGCACAGTATGCAGAGGGGAAGAAAGAAAATATATCCTGTGCGATGCTTTCACAAACTAGTGTGCTTAAACACTAACTTAGCACAAAGTGGACAGGCAACTGGGATCCAGCAAGCTCCAGAGTAGCACAATGAAGAGGTAGGACTGCATGGTCAGGAGCAGGGAAGAAAGAGCAAGAAGGTAGGGAA
>NW_008682936.1:21262-32806 GCF_000695815.1 Acanthisitta chloris
CGTTAGCATATGTCAGTAAATGCAAAATCACAGAATGATTCACAAAAAACCCCAATCTGTCCACCTCCACACTAGCCAGGAATTGATCAGCTTCACCCCACACAGGGATTTTCAGCTCCAACACAGTATAGGTTCAACTGACACAGTGTTACAGTTTTCATTAAGAGCTGGTTTGCATGTAGCTTGAAAAACAAGCAGAAAAGTCTTACCTGTCTGAGAAACACAATGCTAGGTACACTTTTGAATACCTCTGACTAGGATTTTTAACATTCAGAGGATATTAAGCACAGAGAATGCCTGCGCCACCCAATGGATAAAGCTGAAGAAAATACAGACTGAAAAATATTCTCTCCATCAGGCATAGTTGCCCATCTTAGAAGTACACCATGAAACTAGTTAATTTATTGTCACAGTTTTTGATAGAGATGGATGACTTAAAAAAATAATACAAAGGGAAAACAAAAGCACTAGTATTCTGGAACTAGTGTCCTCCTCTCCTTGTTTCTCAATTTATAGATGTTTTGCACTTTGTGCTAAAGCCAGTGCTATGAACATTGTTAGTACACTTAAAGGACTAGGCCTTTTAGACAGCTCAATACCTTCTACTACAAAATAGTCAAAACTTAAGTACCTTAAATTCTTCTATTGATCATGCCTAAAACTGTCCTCACCGAGGCCACAGAATCATAGAATCACAGAATCTTACAGATGACCTAGTCCCAATCCCCCCTGTCATGGGCAGAGACACCTCCTCACTAGACCAGGTTGTTCAAGGCCTCATCCATCCTTGGCTTTGAACATTGCTGGTGTTGGGGCATCCACTACTTCCCTGGCCAACCTGTGCCAGTGTTTTACCACCTTAGCAGGAAAAAACTATTTTCTTATATCTAATCTAAACTTCCCCTCCTTCAGTTTAAACCCCTTGTACTATCACTGCAGTTCCTAACAAAGCATCCCTCTCTGGCTCCCCTGTAGCTCCTTCAGATACCAAAAAGTTGCTATGAGGTCTCCACACAGTCTTCTCCAGGCTGAACAGCCCCAACTTCCTCAGCCTGTCTTCACAGGGGAGATGCTCCAGTCCTCTTACCAACCTCGTGGCCCTTCTCTGGACTTGCTCCAACAGTTCCATGCCCTTCTTATGTTGAGGACACCAGAACTGCATGCAGTATTCCAGGTGGGGTCACACAAGAGCGGAGTAAGGGGGATAATCATCTCTTTTGACCTGCTGCTGCCATGAGATTTTAATACCTCTTTTCTGTCCAAAGAAACTTCAGTTTTATAGAGAATACATATAAGTGGAAGTATTTTGTATTTTCCGCTTAAGATACATGTGTCTTTTCTGCTCAGTTTTCTCTTTCAATATTAATGCAGATCAACCCTTTGTATTATTCTATTCTACCAGCATATTGGTCCTTACTGAGAAATGTTTGGACTTCTAGGAGTCAGTGATCCACACAAGAGTTAACCCAAGCAGGGACAGTCCTGCACTGTTCTGCCTGTCCAGTGTGGCTTTGGGCTGTGTGGTGGTGCAGTCTCTCAGCCGCAGGACAAACTTGGCCAGCTCATGTTACCTAAGGAGCCTGAAGGCAGATCGCACTTGGTACCTACAATTATTCCACCTGCCTTGCCTTACCTTTATCTGACTGTGCAGCAGGAAATCCTATGACAGCACCCTTTAGAAACAGAATGGTTTTCTTGTGGGGATATTACATGATAGGTCAGATGACCAAAAAGGACAGTTTCTCTCCATGGACAGCATCTGCTCTTCACAGCACCATAGTAAAAATCCAGGATCCAACTGATGTTGCACAATTGTTGGGTACCCAGTATCTGAAGAGATGAAAGGCTTTCTATATTTCTCTTTTCATTCTTTCCTACTGAAGAAGTTATCTTATTAAGACATTTGTTGCTGGGCTTTCCTTACTGAGATTCAGCCCTCTTGCTCACTCACTCTCATCACCACCACTGTCACCACTCCCCACTGCTAGACACTCACCTAGTGGCTCCCCTCCAGAGTTTTAAACCACTTCACCTACATGATTTTAGAAACAGCTTCAGAGTGATACACAGAAGTGAGGAAGACAGAATTCTATTTTACATAAATGAGAGAACGGAAGTGACTTCTCCCAGAAAGGGCCTGTTATAAAGAGGAAGCAAAAAACCTAATGACATCCTCATGGCTCAGTTTTATCTCTGTCATCCAAGGAAGTTTGTGGAAACACTGCCATCCAAGGAAGTTTGTGGAAATACTGCAGACAGCAAACTTTACGTTGTCTCTACTTGTTAGTAATTGGCAGCTATATATAGTCAAAAACTGCAATGATACAATGACAGATTGATGTCTGTGAATTGCCTTACTATAGAACAGTTCAGCATGCTTTTTAAGAGAGTACAAATACACTGCAAAACGTTGATCTTCAGTATTTTTCCAGGTCATGAAGGGTATTTAAATGGCCAGCATAATTCCCAGAAGCAAAAGATGCCAGCATTTTCCCACTTCATAAACTTCGTAAGTTAGCTTTCATTTAGTGACTAGCGTCATCTACTCTTCAACTCACTTGCAAGAAGTCTCTAAGAAAAAACTGCCACAGGATTTAAAACATTTAGCTTAGTGACACCTCATGTTGTTTAAAGAACTTCTGCAACAACATTCTTTTTGGTGTATGTATATGTTTATCAGGAAAGGAGTTATGTGATGGAATTTTTTAGAAGACTGATAAATCACATCAGCTTTACATTTAAAACAAAAAAATTACTGTATTAATTCATTATTAACACACTTCATGCTAATGTTTATTTCTTATATATTGTCAACACATATTCATTCTGTGTACAAAACTGTTTGACATGTAGAATATAAATTAGCTGTGAGGATACAAAGACCACAGAGCTGCTGCTATATGGTTAGCAATGACAGATGCTGCCTTGGGTGGCCTCAACTGCAGAAGACGAGGTGATCAGACTTGAGAGCTCTTGAGCAAAAGTTTGAACTGAAGCAGGCTTGTCTCTTTGCTCTCTATTCTCATGCACAATGTTTTCATTCTGCTTACCTACCCATCTCTCAAGCTTACTTCCAACATTGCTTATTTTGTTTGTAGTTTTGCCAACCATTCTTAGTTTTGTATTCAGCAAAATATTTTTCTCATTTCATTTGTGTTTATCTTGTTCTCTGTTTTCCAAATTTTTACTTGCTTGCTGCATTTTACTTGTGTTTAAGTGCGACTACATATGTTTTTCTTTTCCATTTTCAAGGTCACATGGCATATACTTATACAAAATGCTTATACATTGGTGTGCTTATGTCTTATGTGTACCAGGCAGTATGAGCTCTTGGTTTTGTTCCTCATATTATTTATTGGGAAAAAATCTAGAATAGGAATTCCAGTTCTAATTGGAATTCCAATTTGTGAGGAAGCAAAAAATCCTATGAAACTAAACTCCCTGACATGTACAGTAGGAGACAGGCACAAATAGCCTGGTTTTTTTCCTCTTTATAGTCCATCTGAGTTCATCAATAGCTAAACAGTGGAATTCTGAGCAGTAATCAAGAAATAGCTCTTCCCTGGCTAGACTGTTATACTCCAAACATCAAATATAACATGTAGTGCTAGTGACTGGAAAGTGCAGATGTCTTTCAATCTATAAAAGTTTGGGTTTCATTGAAAAGGCTGAGCATTCAAAACTTAACTGTGAGGCATGAGGACAAAGATTTGTACCACTGGCATGATATAGTCAAACTGGTAAGCTTGTTCTTCTGAAAAAAAGAAAAGAAAGAAAAAGAGTTACAAATCCAAATAAGCCAGTTCTTTAAACTGAAACTATCTTAGCTTTCTGAGAAAGATGATGCACAAAAGACACTGCGGTGAGAAGTGGGGTTGTAAAAAGGGGAGAGTAAGGAGAAGAGCAACTTGGTTTATTTTCAAAGAGGGTCTAAATAACAATCCTGAATTGACTTTCCCTATGTATTAGGTCATTTTGAATTAATGATGAAGAAAATCAGAACAGTACTTTTGCTCCCTCCCCTGTTCAGTTAGTAGAGAGAAATTAAATTCTTAACAAATGCATGAAAAGCTAATATATTACTAAATGCAATGTTAGTTTAAAAAAATTCATATAATTCGTCAGACTGAAGAATGAACTTATTTGATAAACACATTTGTGTTGCATTTACACAATCATTTCTCCAAAGCACCAAAAAAAGACCAAACTAAAAGCCTAGAAAATTTGTTAAAAGGTAAAAATATTCCTTATGACTGTGGAAGGTCATTCCCATATAGATGTGCCCCTGGTAATAAAGACATCTCTTTTAAAACTTTTGTTTTAAAATATATTCATAACAGAAGACCAGCTAAGAAAATGAAGTGTCACATTTGTCACAGAAACAAGTGAAAATGAAGACTGGAGACATACTCATTCTCATATGTTTGAAACGGGGAAAATGAAAGAAAGCAGGAGAAGAAGCAAAATCTGATAGTGCTTCTTGACAGCCAAGTCATTACATTTCAGGCAGACTCCATGGAGGATGTGCTGCAGAGGTAACTGTGGCCAGGAATGTCCAGGGAGGACAACCACCTTCTCCTCTAAGGACCTGCCATTTCACAACCCAAGCAACTGAGAAACTGGCCAGCAAGTCCATGAATGAAAATCAAGCAAGCCTCACATTGGTAGCAGAAAGTTTAAAATGCTCAGTAGAAATGGTCAGACACCTGCATCTGGCAAGAAAAGGTATTCCTGAAGAGCAGTGGAACTGACAGCAGAGCAAATCCAGAGACTGCTAAGTAGGATTTCATAAGCAATAACCGTTTTAATCAAGATATTCCCTCATTTCAAAATTAATTTTAGAACTCGTAGCTTAATAGTAGCATACTAAAATAATAATAAAAATATTAAGATCTATTATTTCTATCACAACTACTGGAAAAGCACTGATAAACAACTACAAACAGTGATTTTGACATATTTCTAATTTTGCATTACTTTAATACTCAGTATTAACACAATATAGAGCCACCAGTAAACATCAAAGCCTATGCTAACCCAATTTTGAAGACAAAGTCTATATTTAAAAATAATTTCCATTTCACTGTTAATCTCAGATTTTATATTTTTGAGAATATCAAAGCAGGAAATGTTGACTAGTGCTGTCAATTCAATAGTTTGGTACATAGAATTAACATGTACCTTTCCAGAGATCAGACAGATCTCCACTGAAACAGCCTTTTTTGTACAGATAAGAAACTTTTTCAAAAATTATTCCTTTTTTTTTCACTCTTCATGATTTTTGTTTTGGTGGTGTGAGATATCAACTGAATTTAAGAAACAGAGTTCCGTTTTCGTGTTTTTATAGTGTGCTAATGACAAGCAAATCTTATTCTTCTGACCCATGTAAAATCATCAGTGTATGAAAAGACTGTACCGTGTGATTGCCTTCACTTTTGCTCCTGGGTGCATTGTTGCAAAGAGCAGCATTAGTTACATGGTGCCAATAAGGCTGCAGCTTTGTATAAATGTCTTTTCATTTCTTGTCATTAGAATCGTGTAAACCAGTGAGATGAAAAGAATAAGGAAACAGGTTTTTGACTCAGATAAAACTCAATGCATTAGTTAAGTAATGCAAGGAAGCATGCATTTTATTTCATTGATCTAGACATTAGAAGGATGATTATTAAGGTGTCTTACAGGCACTTAACAATTGAAATCACCTCTATAATGTCAGTGGATTAAAAAAATCTGTCATATATATATATTCATATATTCCATATTCTCAGACAATTTCTAAACCAAAGATGGTGGGATGGTTTATCTCCAGCCAGCAACTAAGAAGCACTCAGCCATTTGCTTATTTTCCTCTGGTGGAATGGGGGAGAGAATCAAAAGGGTAAACGTGGGAAGACTTGTGGGTTGAGATAAAACAGTTTAATGGGGAAAGCAAAAGCTGTATACACAAACAAAGCAAAACAAGAAATTCATTCACCACTTCCCATGGGCAGGCAGGTGCTCAGCCATTCCCAGGAAAGCAGAGCTCCATCATACATAATGGTTACTTGGGAAGACAAACACCATCCCTTCAAATGTTCCCCACTTCTGATTTCTTTCCTCAGCTTTTATTGCTGAGGCAACATCATATGATCTGGAATATCCCTTTGGTCAGTTGGGATCAGCTGTCTTGCCTGTGCCCCCTCCCAACTCTTTGTGTGCTGATGCTGTGAGAAGCAGAAAAGGCCTTGACTCTGTGCAAGCACAGCTCAGTAATAACAAACTCATACCTGTGGTATCAACACAAATCCAGATCCACACTGCAAAGAAAATTAACTCTACCCCAGCCAAAACCAGAACAGATTGAGAAGAGAAATTTTACCTAAAAAATGTACGGAAAACAAGGTAGATTCTTCCGCTAATTTTAATCAACAGTTTAGTACTAAAATTAAGATGCCTTAAAATACATTCTCACAAATAAGCAAGTACTTACCCATGCTGTTTTACCTTTTGGTAGAAGGATCACCAAGGACTGATAGGTATTCAGGGTGAGACATCTGCATAATATGGAAACATCTATGTTACTTTTCATCTGCACATTGATTTAAACTCTCTCTATAAAGGACATTTATAATCTCAAAGGTAAAAAATATCAATAACATCGCCAAATTCTAAGCAGAAATAATTTTACAGTCTTCTAGTAAGCACAGTAATTTTGGTCACTGTCTGCCCTGGTAACAAGCACTGAGAACTAAGGAAGAATCCCCTTAGATAAATCCAAACTTGATGGAAAGTTTTCATCTCAAGTCCTCACTTACTAGAAAAGATGCAATTTTCCCTTAACTTTCAAGGATTAAATTTCTTTATTCCATTAGCACCAGTCTATCAATGCTGTCTGGATTTTGCTTCAGTCAATGAGCCTTAATCATTAGCCCAACCCGTGATTTAATCAGATGAATCCAACTGTTCAGACTGAACACATGAACAGGGTGTTTTAGGCCATAACCATAATTTCTGAGTAATGAAAATGAATAGAGCCTGTAAGAACTGTTCAGGAAAAATCCAGCCCTGCAGCACTGTGCTATTAGTGCCTCTACTATACTTACTATGACCAAAGAGAATTCTTCTGGAACACCAGCTCCAGATTTTACCCTTTCATCCAGTCAAGAAATATTATCATCATCATAATAATTCAAATACTGAGCCACAATTCAGGTGACATCAGAAGTGGGCTTAGAACTGAGACGGACTGAGCCACAATTCAGGTCACATCAGAAGTGGGCTTAGAACTGAGACTTGCCATGATCATGAGTGTAAGATCATGTCATGACCCACTCAGTAGGGGATGTGATGTTCATTAGAAATTCTCGTCAGGCTGAACAGAGACACCAGTCCACACGTCAGGGAGCTCTTATGCTTTATTGCATAGTTGCCTTTACTTAGACAACCTGCCCACTATTTAGTCTCAAAATTACTGGCTAACAAGCCCTTAACTTTCACCACACACTTTGACAAACTGCCAATCCTCACAACAAACTTCAGTACAGACTAAGGCGTAGAATATAATAGACACACTTTGCAAAGACAAAGCAAATGAGGAGAGGATAAAGATGGAAAAGAGGCAAAGAGAGGAAAGAAGATCATCAGTCCTCAGATCGTGACCTTGCCCTGTCACAGACATGGTCTGGAGCTGGGGCTGACAAAGAGAGAGAGAGGGAGAGAGAGGAAGAAAGAGAAAGTGTGGACTGACCCACTACTTTTCTACTGTACCAGATGCATGTCTCTTATGCAAAATAGATTCTTCACACCATTTGCACTATTGTTCATGCATGCACTGACAGCCCTTTCGAGCCATCCAGGAAGTGAATTGGGGTGGGGGAGTTGAAGCAGGTACACTGAGCAGGAGTCTTGAGGAGGAAAAAGAAGTTGCTCAGAAAAGTGCTGCCCCACCTCCATGGGATCCTCTCTTCCATTCACAACTTTACTGTAGCAACAGTCAGAATGCTTGAGACAAAAAATTATTACGTGCTTATGCCTTGCGCAGCACACATGGACTAAGGTCTCACTTTATCAGTGATACAAGCACTCTTTTGGGCATATAGTCCTGTGGAAATATTCTTAAGGTCTGAACAATTCTCTCGACAGCACAATGTCTAATGTGGCCCCATAAAATGAACAAATTGATACATCTATTAGGCACCTAAGGTCATATGTCTTGAGGAACGGCTAGCTCAGAAAATACTTCAAACTTTTACTTTCAGAAGTACAATTAATTTTATCATACACCTATCCATTAACAAAACTAATCTTTTGAGTATTTAGCACGATGCCACTCTCTGGACATAAGAAAGACAGGAAAGCAAGTATGATTTGACAGAAAAGAAATTACTTGGGTTGTATAGAAACTGGCATTTTCAAATTCATGCAAATCTCTTCATCCCGATTTGTCAGAAGGGCCTAATGCTTTTCAAGTCATCAATACTAAGCAAAAATTCTCAGCCACAATGTAACAAAATAGAAAAGCAACTAATAGTGCTGGACCTATAAAACTTTCTTGCACTTACATTTCAGAATGAATACAAAACTGCTGGACTGAGTCCAAGCTTGTGCAAATTAGCATTACAATAAATGACATAATTTAAAAGCTACAACAGTTTAAAACAATTGATACAAATATGATTGAGAGTTCATTGTATAAGAGAAAATGGGAATGGCGAAGAAAGAAGAGAAGCTAGGAAATAAAGAAGCTATGGTAAACAAGAGCACAAATTGACAACAAGTGCAAAAAAGGTTAGTATGGCTATAATGCAATTAAGGCTAGAGGAAATATGGTTGAAATACAGAGAACACAGGAAACTGTTACAAAAATGCGAGGCTTTCATATGCCTTTGTTCATGTGCCTCTTCTCACTGATTCTTCCCTTTCAGTTGGATTTTTGTGAAGTAGTTCCTTGTAATCCCAGTGTGGGGCAGCAAAACTCAGAAAAATGAATCTAGGCTCTCAATGAAAACTTGAGCAGAAGGATACATTAAAAGTACATATTGCCTACACCACTAGCTGTCAGAATTTCCTGTGTACCAGGGACATGTTACAGAAGAAGCAACTGAGAATTGTACACAGAGCAAAGAAATACTCACTGCAAACACATTGTTACATTTAACTGTCTTCTGCTATATATAAGATGTCAATAAAGAGATAATTATTAAAAATAATTAGTTTAACTTTCAGTGTATTAAACTTTATTAATCCTTCCCCCCCTTTAAGTTCTTATGTATTTGAACTTGTTGCATCCTTCCTATAACCATTCATAAATAGTAGAGTAAGCATATTGTAAATTTGAACAACGAATGAAACGATTCTTTTAATTTCTGTGATAGCTTTCCAGAGCATCACTTGTGTTTCTTAAGTGAGCACAGTAACTTAATATAATAAGATATTTGAATGCATAAGTTGGAGGGGGAAAAGAGATGGGAATGAAAGGACGTGTTTATATAATTTATCTCACCCACGGAATAAGCCACAGTGTGTTTCTGGAAAGTCAAAGCAGAAAATCAGAATAAGGTGTATTCTTGCAACATCAGCCTAAACTATAAGTGTATTCAATGACATAATCTGCATTATTTAAGCACCTCCTTCATGTCTTTCAACTTATCTAGATATTCTACTAAAGGGAGAGATGTGTTCAACGTTAGAAATTGAGAAAACAGCAGAAATCTGCTATTAAAAAAAAAAAGTAAAAGCCCAGCTTCTTTTACAGAATAAGCAATGTGAAAGAGATGACAGGAAAAACTGTTCCTATCAGAAGGCAGTTTTCTTGAAAGGAAATGTCATCTGGATAAAGTAATTATTAAGAAAAGTTCTTAAGGAAAACTTTTATTTCCTATCTTAGGTTTGGCAAGTGTGTTGAATAGCAATAAGAACAATGAAAGCAGAAGTGCCATGTTGAGTACCAAATATGTTTAAATAAAATTAGAAAATTTGCCTCATGTTACTGTGAATTAATAGAGTTTTTCTCTTTCAAGTAATATGCATTTAGACAGTCTGAAAAACAAGGTTCTTCTGATAAGCAGTGGGCTATCTGATGTAGCTTGGAGCATTCTATCAGGTCCAGACATTTCCTCAAATACTGATACATCTTCCTACAGTGTGTTGATAATACCAAAAATACTAACACTTGTTGAACAAAATACCTTTTTTTTTGTCTGATTTTCTTTACTATAAACTGTTTTAATGGACACCAAACAAACAGATCAGCTTCAGCTGAGGTGCATAAACAGAGTGGGTTTAGATACCTTCCACTGACATTGAAATGGAGTCAACCAATGTAACTGCTTACAGACATCTTATTATTCACTGTTAAATACTTTGAACAAAAAAATATAATTTTGAATCTTAGGAAATATGCCCATAACAGACAGCATTGCTGTTGTTTAGAGATCATTGATGGGCAGGCTCTATCAATGAATTTCAGGCATTTGCTAGCAAGTATCACCCTTACCTGAGATAACTATGAATGTCTGCACTGGAAATGACACCTTCTGCTTATGTTGGGTATGTCTTCAGACTAACTCAGTACAAGTCAAGTAAGTATTTTCCTATAAACCCATGCAGACTACTCACCAGCTATATTAGTCCCCCATGTTATTAACTTGAGGTATATATTAACAGAACAAATGTGCTTTAATAGCATTCAGTGAGTAGCTTTGAATAGATGAGTATGAACCGTATCCATGTTGCTGTTTAAAAATCATTATTATAATAAAATATAAGTATTAATATAACACAGTTCTCAAAAATTACTATGCTTTGTACTACAGCTATTGTACCACAAGAAAATGCTATCAAGAGGTACTGAAGTGCAATATATGATATGTAAATTACTGTAGCTGTATGACAAAAGTAAAGCTCTAGAATGTGACTATAGAAAGATCTTGTACCGAGATGCAATGTCTATGAAGTGAAAAACTAACGAGGAGAAATATATATGGTCCATCAAAGGTCTGATGAAAACTTGTACAAAATGCCTTTCTACAGACTGAAAAATACTTGAAGGGTATTTAAAGACAATTAAAGCAGGAACCAAACATTTTTACAATGACTGAGGTGTGAGAACTTGGTAAATTGATGACTATAGCCATAACACTAGGTTTTTGATGTTTATATGTTTTAAAGAGGATGAAAACCAGTAAGGGAACAAGAGAGACAATGTTAAGAGGCAAACTTATTACGTGCTTGGAAATGAGAATGACAGCTTTGTGTAAAATGGAGCTGTTGGACCACTGTCCTGATCTCCTCTAAATGATAATTTAACATTGTCTTAATTAAGCAGTCTGCATAGTGAATCTACTGTTGTCAGCAATGCAGAAGACCATGGTCTCTGAGAATGACTGGAGCAGCTAGAAGCAGAGTGAGAGAATACGTCACTGTACAATAACAGTATTGATTCAAGTACATACCTACCACCTGTCCTTATAGTGGCCATGGAGATACAACAGTGACATTGAACAAGCAATTACTGGCAGAAGCATGTTCAAGAGCAAAATATCATTGTATGAACTTTCTCTTTCC
>NW_008682936.1:32833-35786 GCF_000695815.1 Acanthisitta chloris
TCCTATTAAAACACTTCCCTAAAGGGTATGCCTAAGATGACTCTATTAATATTTATTTTCTTTAATGCCAAGAAAATGAGCCGCAATAACAGCTTGAAATACCTGGTGTTAGCCAGATGGATAATCGTACCTTAGGGAAAGGTTTGTTTTGAGCCTTGTTTTCTTATGACTATTCAAGATCAAGAGCTACAATTTTCTAATAAACCAGTCTGATCTAAAGGTTGAAAGCTGCAGTCAATGGCTGCACAGATAGACACACCACTATCAATTGTGTAAATGCCATTTCACTCTTGATAAATTTGTTGTTATAAAACTGCTTTGAATGCCTTAACATAGTCTATTAAGTCAGTAAGTATAAATATAAACAGAAAACCATGTTTCCTAAAGAGCGGATCATAAGGAACATGTATGTCTATAATTAAATTCAGGAACTTTATTCTGGGTGATATGAGATCAAGACTCTTTTCATCCACAAGGGAAGGGAACAAAGTAGGAGCATTTAAATGGTATGTGGAACTACTTACTAAAAGAGATGAATGGAGGCAATCTAAGCTACACACTTGTTATGTTCCTTTTGAAAGGCACTATGCCTGAATGGATGAAACTTTATTTTATTGCCTTGTGACAATTATAATTTCAGCTCCACTTAAAACAAGCTTCTCTAGTGTCTCAATACTTTTTACATCCAAAGACAGAATGATGTTGAAGTGATGCTCAGAAAGATGGTATGAAATAGACAAAACTGACAAATCAGTGGAGGCAACCTTTGAAGAGCTGGTCCCCTACTTTCATTTCTCCTGCTTGCCTCTGGGCAACAGCATAGGTGAATAACTTATTTCTTTGTCTGGTTCAATAGATCATCACTGTATTGTGAGGGCACACAGAAGATGTTGCTTGTATTCACCAGAAACATCCATTATATTTGAGAGCTTACACTGCCCGGCTGTACTCTTTCTAAGGTCAGCAAAAAGCTTGTTTATCTGGTGAGCTCCAGAAAGGAGTTTATAAATAAGCCTGCTTAAAAATGCTAGTTAAAAATAAGTCTGTTTATATATGCATCAAACCAAATCCTGGGACAAAAATAAAGACATTCTTCAAATGTCACTTATAACTTTGCTTGCTGGTTTCAATGAAAACAGTCCTGATTTGGTCCCCTATGATATAACAGCACTGTGAACTTTAATATATCACTGTGGAAAGTACTCATTCTCTGTGCTAAAATGAATCTCCCTGCAGGCATGCTTAAGGCTCTTTTGCTTTAAGCTTCTCTAGTATTCACCTTAAAACCTGCAGTGCTTTTACCCATACCAAACTTGCTCCTATAGCATCACCAATAGGAGTATAAAAGATAAGGAGACTTAAATACTTTCTTGTGTGTGCTGGGATCCAGCCTTTTCTTTTTAAGAATTTAGCCCTTTCCAAAATGAGATTTGACAGAACAAAAGATCTTTCAAAATGATAAAACGTGGCAAAACATCTGTGCTGTCCCTCTGTCTTTATTTTCTTCACTACTGTAGAAACACTGCAGAACAGAGATTACAGGGTGTTTTTTGTTTGATTTGGGGGTTGTTTCACACCATCAGTTCTCAGAGATCTTAAATTTTTTTAAGATCTTTTTTTAATGACACAATCCTGCTGATTGATTTTGAGAAACCGAAGCTGTTTCCAAGGCTTCAAACCATAATGTCATAAACTGCCTCAATTTTGAGGCAAGTGCACTGTTTAACTTAAATCCTTCAGGAAAATAAAACACATGCTTTACAGATTGTCTTCTTGGACTATGCCAAGTTGTCGTATCTGAATAAATAGATTTTGGTATGCAGTTCTCTGGTGAGCATTATCAGTTGCTAACTGACTGATTTTTGTCAGTTATGAAAATCACATATGGCTTCTTTAACTGCATGACAGTGACAACCAAGCCAATATGGAGAACCTGTAAATCTTAAGAGGAAAACACAAAATTTATACTCAATGTTCAAACTAAATTTTAGGTTTAAAAAATATTCAGTCTGCTAAAGTTCAATAACAAAAATATTTGGTAAAGCTAGACTCAACTATCAAAAGGTTGTCTCTCGTCAATTTTTATTTTAAACTTTTACCGATTCCTCTGTCTGAGAAAAAGGACTATGAAAGCTGCATATTCCACTTAGGGAAGTTTTCATATGGTAAAGTAGTGATCATAAGTTTATCCTTACACAAAACATTCTGTGAGTATTGATAGCAAAAGATTTCAGATACATTAATGAAGCTGATGCACTCACACTGTGTCAGCTAAGTTCCCATGGCCCCAACAGAGATGAACAAAATGTAGGAACTGACATATGAGGCCCAGGCATCTCAGTGGCATTCATATCATCTGAATATGGCTCACAGTGCCTATACTATGGAGAAGACAGCTGTGCTAGATGCAAACTTTGGAAAATGGTCCAAATGCCTGTATTACACAATTTCAAATACTAATGAAAATGATAACCACTAGAGACAGTAGAGATTTAAAACTAATTTAGCATTTGAGCAGCTAAATTGACACCAATATTTAAGAGACACAGAAGCAAATTAATCTTACAAGCAGAATAGGCAAAAGGAGACATATATTTTGTGCACAGATTTTTATACATTACTGTGATTAACACCTTGACCAGTAATGAAAATGAAAATTGAAAATAATGCTTAATTAAGTATTTGTACAAACTGAGCATACATTAAGAGTACATATCCCTTTTAGTGTGAAACAGTGATATTGTGTATATCAATTAGCTAGAAATGTGATACTTTGCAAAGCTAGAAAAATACTGCATCCAGCTCTGGGCCCCTGTCCTGGGTTGCAGTGTGGGGGGTATCCAATGGTATGTATTCTATTATCATCTCGTCCCTCTCTTGGGGCAATCATGATGGCTCCCCTCAGGGGCTGTCTCTGATTAATGGGCTGTCAAGGACCCATGCATGAAACATT
>NW_008682936.1:36148-38455 GCF_000695815.1 Acanthisitta chloris
ATGTTGCCAGTTTTTCCCTGCAGCAAATAAAATATTAACAGACTTGCCACAGGACTCTTCCTCCTGATTCCAGCTCCAGAGTACTCTATCCAGCACAGGAAGGACATCGACCAGTTGGAGTGAGTCCAGAGGAGACCTGCCAAGATGGTTAGAGGAATGAAGCACATCTCCTTTGAGGAAAGCTAAGAGAATTGGGGTTGCTCGGCCTGGAAAAAAGAAGGCTTTGGGGATACCTAATTTCAGCCTTCCAGTACCTGAAAGGGACCTACCAGTAAGATAGAGAGAGACTATTTACAAGAACACATAGTGCCAGGGAAAATGGTTTCAAACTGAAGGAGGGAAGGTTTAGATTAGATATTATGAAGAAGTTTTTACTGTGAGGGTCGTGAGGCACTGGAACAGGTTGCCCAGAGAAGTTGTGGATGACCCACACACAAGCTAGAAGGATTCAAGACCAGATTGGACAGTGCTCTGAGCAACCTGGTCTAGTGAAAGACACCCCTCACCTCCACAGCAGGGGGATTGGAACTAGATTATCTTTAAGATCCCTTCCAACTCAAGCCATTCTATGATTTCATAATAATACATGATACAAATTACTACAGAAATTCTATCTACTGTTTTAGAGTAAAAGCATTTACAGAAAAATTCTACCTATGTCACAACAGTCATTTAGTCAGCAGCTCAATGTAACAGTGCTACTTATGAACCAGTTGACACCACCAGTGAATTTTAACCCATTCTTTCAGTAAGACCATGTCCTTTACTCTCAATTTCTAGTTAAAGCTGATGTTCTTCCCACTACAGTCAGAGGGCCAAAAAATCTATGATGAAGGAGAAAGAATCTATTATCTTTCCTGTTTGGCCTTAAGAGTATTTGCAATAATTAAGGATGGACATACCCATTAATAAACTCTTCTGACAGTAAAACACCTATAAAATTAAACTTAGTAGAAAGATTCCTTGATTAATGTGACATATACTACAGATTAATCAAGGAAAGATTTCCAGTATATTAATTCAACTGCCAGCTCATATGTATGCTACTTATCATACATTCTAACAGCAACCAACTCCTTGATGTTATCAGGAGTTTGACATTTTCTGTAATTACTTATGAGGTTGATGGAAATTTGATTTTGATGAAGACACTTCCTAGCACAGAAAAGTACTATTTTTCTGTAAAATGTTCCACAACTCCCTTTTTCTTACTGAACAGAGAATAAGCATATTATGGATCAGTGCTATCTACATCAAGATCTGTGCTCTGTTTGGGGCATTTGATAACTTTCTCTACAGTCTATAGCTGCTTCATCGCAAGGATCTCTGCTGCTTTTAAATCCAGACAAATCTTACAGCTTTCACAGGAATGCTTACATATAATGGAAGTGTTCCCAGGAAATGAGACAGGCACAGTGATAGTGTTAATACTATTTGTATGCCATTTTACAGATCAAAGCAAGCAAGATCTGCCTACATTTGATGTTCGATGAAGATCTATTTTTCCCCATTATGCAAACTTTTTTAAGAGTGGAAAATATGATTCAGGGATGCATAAGAGCATAAGATTTAAAACCCTAGTTACTTTACTAGAGTCAGGTAGAAGCCAGAACACCAGTTTCAGTTAAAGTCTGCTGTGTTAGTCACTTGCATTATGCTTTTTGACTTTAAGAAAAACACAATCTTTCCTTGGTAACAAAATACATGAAATATAATCTCAAATAAGAATATCATTACCATTCATTTCTTGAACAGGAAAAAAATTGCATTTGATTCTTTTTGATTAAGTAACTAGCCTAAGACTCTTCCCTGTATGTAAGAGCAACACATTTTCATCTAACTGTTTTAACACTAAATACAGATGGCTAGACTTTTTTTCCAGCTGTCCAGAGGATAGGAGAAGAGCAAAATAATTTTTTAGAAAGGACTGCATTTCTGGCTCAAAATATAGCATCAGAGGAACATATCTGGCAAGAACCCAAGTGACTTGTCCTGACATATCTTGAAGCCAAACAAGCAAAAAAAACATTTCAATGTGACCTTTTTCCTTTTAAGTTTCACAGAATTTATATGCCTCAAATCATGTGATTGACCAATAAAATCCTGTGAATGGAAGAAGACTCAAAGCGCATGGGGAAGAGACACATGTTCGTGAAGCTCAAGAAATAAAGCAGGGTTTGACTGAGTACAAGTTTTGCAAATAAACTGACTTCATTTCAGCACAAGAGGGACCAGAGGTTAGCCTTTGCTTTTTGGGTAAATACCTATCAGCAACTGAGTGGGTCAATTGATGGTTCCTTGAGCTCA
>NW_008682936.1:38481-47919 GCF_000695815.1 Acanthisitta chloris
ACTATCATGGAGAGGTGGGTTGAATACATGATTAAGCCCAACATAGAGTATAAAGGCTAGAAAACAAACAAAAATATTTAAAAGAAAGAAATGGGCTTGCACTGACTTCAACCCGTGTACTTGTTCCCAGCAATTGTGGACGCCTGGTATTGTGATGGTGAGCATAGAGGCTAACAGGGGAATCACACTGGCATTGTGATTGAGCAGTATATTGTGATTGCTGTATTGCTAAGTGCAAAATACATTTGTCATTAATATTGTGTTTTCAGTATAATTTGTATTGCTCTGCTAAATCAGAAATCCTGTATGTCAAGTATCTCCAAATAAGTACATTTGACATTAAACATTACAGCCTCCATGTGTGGAATATCCAAAAGAGCTTGGTCAGGGAGTAGTAGACTGACAGTTCAGGACAAGGAAATTTTTTTCCCAGAAGCTGCAAAAGTTCTCAGTTCTCCAACCCATCTGTAGGACAAAGGTTAGTAAATCTGTAGCTTGAGAGACATACATCATGAAACCCAAGTCTGTCTTTTACAGAAACTGCTTTCTTTGCTTGTAAAACAAAGCCCACTAAAGGCACTAAATCCCTGCAGTTATGTTTATCAGCTTTCAAACAAGAACAGAACAATCCCACAAATGAAATTTAGCTCTGGTATGTCACAGATTACAACAAAACATTTTGAAAACTAATTTTTCATTTCCCTTCCATTGACACATAGCAGACTTTTCACCCAGTCTTGCTGGTACTAAAACAGCTTTCTAGGATTTCCTAGCTTGCAACTGACATCACATAGTAACTCCTTTGGCTTTTTATTCGAAGTCTCCCTGTCCCACTATCCCCAAATTATGGTAGCCTTTGCTACTTAGTACTTCTTCTCTCAGGATCTGTACCAGAAGTGATCCCAACCCAGTGTGCTCGGTGAGTCCAAGGGACAGACTCTCTACAGATAGTTTCACTCCACCCCAGGTGGGAACTTTTAAACAAACCTAGGAGCACCTTTTCTTCCCATTGTTCAGCCTTTGCCTTTTAATAAAACATTGCACATGCTACACAGGTAAGCTGTGTGTAAACATATCATGCAATTACACTGCTGAATTTCTGTCTTCTCACTGCTGTGAAACATCTTACAGAGCTACATAGTGATGCAACAGAGGTAAAGTCCCCAAAACAAGTATCTCAAAAAAAAAAATATTACCTGGCTGCTCACTCCATATAACACATAAAATGAAATCTTAAGCACAAAGTCTGACACAACCCCTACACAGAGATACTCTTTCTTCTTTTGCCTGTTTTCTCTGCACAGTGCAAAGTTTTCATCTTCTCCAAACCTTGTTATGTTTCATATTCCTGAAATGCAGAAGCATCTTGAAGTTCTTTCACCTCACTCATCTCCTTCTGTCTGTCCAGTTGCAGACTGAAGCAAGCAGCAGTCACTACTGTGACATCTCCAGCATTCAATCCTAGTGAAAACAAAGACCCTTTTAACTCATACTGCTAGCACTGATTTGTTTCTACAAAATAATCTGGCACGTTTCTTCCCACCTGGGTGTCCTTCATTAAAATTACTCACATTTTCCTTCTCACTTCCTAGCATTCTTACCTAAGTATATCATATTTGACATGGTGTCCAGGAGATTGAGTTCTGTTGAGTACTACTCTGCCTGTTATACAATTTGGATGGGCTGCTGCTGATGCACAACTGCACACCAGAGTGTGGGGAGTCTTTCTAGCATCAAAATACTTTGATTAGTTCCCTAGCATTCTTTGGATCTGTCATTCCAGGATACACAAGGATTTTCATGGTTTCTGTGCACCTCAAACACTGAATTTCTTTCTTTAACTTGTAAATCTTCAGGATGTCTGACTGCAGGACGTCCTGCAGTCACATTTATCTGTTTTTCCTTCATATAGTCAAAGTTCCTCAAATTCACTCTTCGAAAGTATGGAAGATAAGGGATTTTTGCTCCATTCCTCCTCATGGTTTAGAACATAGCTTTACTTTATGTGCTGCCTTGTTTTCAGCTGGTGGGGCTCAGCTTTCCCATGCTTAGGCAAAATCCCTCTCTTTTCAGCCTCAGACAGTGCTTTAGTTTCAAAATGCCTTAGTTGAGGTCTTTGTTTTCCTACGAACCTTTGGTTACTGTTCAGCAAAACTCACTCTGCACTCAACTATCCATTTTTTGCTTTCCATACTGTAGGAAGGTGTTCAGACTTATCTGGGACTGACCAATTAAGAAAATAAAAATAAAAAAGAATCATCCAACAATTCTTCCAGATGGGGTTTGAATCTGCCTAATCTGACTCTTTCACCATGGCCTGCTCTCACCAGCTGTCTGCTCCCCTTTGGAAAGCAGCGGGTGCTGACAGGCGTGTTCTGATTGGTGCTCTCATCCCAACCCCTTGTTATCATTTTTTCAGCCCTTGACCATCAGACACCTTTGCTTTTTATGTGATTGCCCCACTATTGGTAGTCTGGTCTCTGAAATTTTTCTTGTACTCTACTGTTTCCTCATTATGTCAGCTTTCTTCTTGCCTATCTGGTTAGTTTCCGGTCTTAAAATGAAGATGAGAAAAGAATTCCCTGGAATGTCACCGTGTATATCTCTTCTTGCCTCAGGAAAATAATTCTGCTCTGCTGAACTCTTAAACTGCTAGAAAATGAATGTCACCGTGTATATCTCTTCTAGCCTCAGGAAAATAATTCTGTTCTGCTGAACTCTTAAACTGCTAGAAAACTGAAAATGTGTTAGCTTTCTTTCAAGCAAATATTATGCTGAGACATTTTCAAATGCAAACCTCATGGCTTCCAACAGGTGTGGGATCCTCCACCAAGTCACCTGAACTTAACGAGATCTGAGAGAATTAATATCCAAAAGATTTTTAGAGGTTTTTTGCAAGGTATGTTTCAAATTGCTAAGCCACAAACTTTTACTGAACTAAATACAAGATTCAGGAAAAGAACATTGAAGATTACAAAATAAATAATGACAAAATCTGTTTTCAAATATTTTATGTGAATATATTAGCTTGTTCTCATTAAACACTGAGGACAAGAAAAGAAAATGAAAAAGCTCTACAAAACAAACACCACCGGATTTTCAGTTTAGAAGATGTTCGCATGTCTTGTGAAATTTTCAATTTAGGAGAGGCTGGAACCTCCAGATTTTGGACAAGCTGTGGTCCAATCATGCAGCGCCATTATGGTACTCTTAAGGAGAAACAAGAAAGTGAGACTGGCCTTCTGGTAACTCCCTTAAAGTAACAAGAGCTACCAGCGTAAACATGAACATAGCATATTGATTTAAAATTCATGTGCTGTGAGAAAATGAACAAGTGCTCTTATAAATTTAATATCAGCTTTCTATGTGTGGTTTTCAACCCATTAAACATTCTCCTCTCAGAAGTGAATCTCACGCTTAGTTCCTGAAAAACAGACACCTGTATACGACTGCTGTCTCTATGTTACTGGTTCTGTTTTTATAGCCTGAAATGTCTTGCTTTTATCTCTTTGAAAAACTGACACAAAGAAAAAGCATTCCAAAGTTCAAGACTGTATAGTATACTTGTTAGCAGCCAAGATATTGACACAATATATACAAAACCCAGAAGATGAGTATTATTTGCTTAATGAAAGTGTCATCACAGTCTTTTCCTGAGCCTTTCCATTGCCACAGCATCAATTAATAGAAAATGGTATTTCAGTGAATCACCTTGTTCAAGTATAAGGGCTAAAAGAATTATTCAGACAGAGCAAACAAGTCTAAAATAACACAACACAAAGAAGGCAAGTATCTGTCACTCACAAGCAATGTCAGTAACCATGATCTATCACTTCTCCCTGTTTTCTTACAAAGCAGCCAAACGATGTGTCAAGCAGTCAAGTGCAAGGTAAGCAAGGTAAGGAAACAGAATCCGAGGAGAGGGAAAAAATAGGAAATAAAAAACCTGAACAAAACCCAAAACAACATTAAGTAATTCACCCCATAGCCATCTACTACAATCCTACATCAAACTCATAATTTAGATATTCAAGAAAAAGAAGGAAAACCTGTAAGGTGGTTGGTTATTGAGAAAAGGTGATAAGGAAAAACCTTACCATATTTTTGGGTCTTCTCCTTGCCTGTTTCCTATATACAAGCCCTCACTGCATAATGTAACATGATCTCTATCTTGCAACTTTAACCTTATCTGCCCTGTTCCACTCTGTCTCAGTATATTTTTAAAACAAAATTCAAGATGTGAGCAGTAACATTGATCCAGGTGGTTTTATAAACAACTTTGGCCCTGCGGCTGATAAAGCTGATAAACACATGATAAACTGACAGTAAGACACAAATGCTATCTAGATGCTAATTCCGTTTATATTGAACACTTCGGCAGACAGTAACTTCAGCACTCATTCTCTTTCTTTAATATAATACTAACCCAATAGGGTGCCTCTGAGGAAGGTGGAATCTTGTTTGTAGGTCTTGGTGGAAGTGTCCCAGGAGACCTATCTGAGCCTTCTCTCTCAGACAAAATTGAGTAGTTAACAAATATTTGTTATTATCTTGGTCAGCAAATTGGTACTCTATTCCAACACAGGCAGCACTGGAGAAAAAAGTCTCATCAGACTTCCCAGTCCTATCCTGCAATATAAGGCATGCTTGACAGTCATGAAACTTGTCTGCATAATTAGAAAAAACATGTCTTTTGTCCCGTTCTTTTAGATAGATACAGTAGGTCACACCTTCTATCAGGTATTATCAGTGTAATTGAAACTTGCATATATATTTTCTAGACTGATTTGATAGGAGGTAGAAAACAAGGACCTTATGCTTTGAGTGTGAAATTTGCTATGCCAAAAGTGAAATCACAAATGAAAAATGATTTTTTCAATAAGGTCTTGCAAGAATAAAATCCGTAGGTAACAAACAAAAGTTGGTGAAAGTTTTCAGCTTCTACAAATATGAGGCTTAATAGCAGATTCAATTCCCTGCAGTCCAGATGAATGGAGGTGCCATTTAAAAGGTCACATCTTTATGGAAAGAAATATTGGCTATATCTAAACTGCACCCCATTCCCACCAAACAAAATTCTGACATGCAAGCATGAAGTTTAGACAGGGCCATAAGGATAAAACATAGATGGCTTAAAGATAGGGACACTGTGAAGTAAAATTTGTGACAATATGTAATATAAACATGTTATTTAGTACCTTATACAGCCCTCAAAATTTGGAAGATTTCCTGAAAAATCTCATCACTGCAATGTCTGTCTACATCAGACTGCAAAATGAAGGCAGATATTATCAAAACCTTGAAATCGCAAGCAGGAAAATTATTTTAAAAGACCAACTGAAATATCTGATAAACCCTAAGTGACCAGGTCTAAGCCAGCCTGCCTGGTAAAGAAGGAAGCATTCAGAGACTGACCACTAAGCAGCCTTTAACATGAGGAATCTGCTGCTGTCAACAAGATATTCTGACAAGCAATGAGGTCATGGCATGAAAAAGCTGCTCTCACCTAGTAAGGCCAGAAGCCATGCAATTACTTCTGACAGGTACTTCTCAGTAATTGTCACAGACAGGGTTAGGAAAAATAAAAGTTTCCTAATAAAAGAAAGGTCTTAAAAAAAGTTCAATAGGTAGGTGCTGGGCCATTCTCCAGTTCATTTGAAATACCTTGCATTTTATGATATTCCAAACATGCTCTGAATCTATCTAATCTGTAGGGATTTTCAAAAAGGCAGGCATGTTACTGAGGTAAAAGGTTTCTTTTTCCAGAGATGTATCTGCTTTTTTGGCTGGAAGCTGAGAAACTGTTAAAGAAGCTAAAACTGATACAAAGGTGCTAAAAAGATTAATCAATGATGTACTGTGAGTTGCTTACTAAACAACTGATACTGCCTGCTTGTGCTCACTCCACAGTAACATGCATACTTCAGAAAGAGGGTACTGACCAGAGCAAAGGGAGAGATACAATAAGGAGGAAACTGTGGTAAAATCTAGACTTTCAGGTGCTGAAACCAGCTAAAACCTGCCTGAAGGGTAGGACTAGAGTGAAGGGACCAGAGAGAACACACAAAGAGACAAGGTGAAAAGTTCAGTATTGAGGAAGACTCTTGAGACCTGTGCCCACAACCACCACAAGCACAAACACATGGAAATGAGTTTAGAGCTCATTATAATATGAAGCGGGGACAGGTTATGGATATGTACAGGCGTATTGAGCAAACTAATGTAACACCCTAAGAGGTAAATACAAAAAAAGGTGCTATTACGGGGGGCATGTCTTTGGAGGAGCAATCCCCCATGCGTCTCAGCCTCAGCACTGCATATAACTTACATACTTTAAAACCTTCGAGTTGGAGAGTCTTTCCATGAACCACTGTTACCACCTTCTGGTTAGTGGTAGCTAGTGGTGTTAAATCACACAGGTGTCATTAGCAATGCTTTTAAATGGTACTTGAGCAGTTTTATTATGGATGCTGTTAAAACCCTGAACTAAATGCTCAAACAATGAGAAAACAGCAAGAGGTAGAAGTGATGGCAGAAAACCTACCATTTCAGTCTCAACATAAGTCAAGTAAAGGAACACATTAATAAATGGAGAAGTTTGAGTTTTCAAAACAGTTACAAAATAATGATACCAAGAAATAGACTGAAAACTGGAATTGAACAGTTAAAGCTGAAAGTATAAAGAATAGCTTTACTAATAGCACTATTTTAGCTGAGTTAGCAAAATAGCAAGGATTGCATAGTATAGACAAGAAGCTTCACTAATGGTATTATTTTAGCTTAGTTAGCAAAACAGCGCATCTTATCTATAAGACAGTAGAACTAACCAGAGACAAAACTTGGCAGCAGGAGGAAAACTAAGACCATATAAGGTGTGCAATGAAGAAACAAAATGTTTGAGATAGAGGCAAGGACAGCAAGGCATGCAAAATTGTATAAAGGGGTAAATGTTTGCACAATAAGGGTGTCCAAAGGGTACTGAGGAAGAAGAGATGCTTCATCTTCACGACCACCGAACAACCACCAAGACCATGGGACTGATGCCAAGAGGGAGGAGACGGAGGAGGAGTATATGATAATGATTTCTGAGAACTAATTATAATAATGATCCCCCATTCCTGGAAATAAGGAATATGTATGAGCATTTAGTGTATATAAACTGTGAAATTTTTGCCCCTGGTTGCACAGGTTTGGTGGAGCAATCCCCCTTGTGCCCAGTGCTGAATAAACAAATACCTTCTACTCAGAGAGCTCTTGGGTCCTGTCACTGGTCCCAAAGAGCAGCGATCAGTGCTTGTCCATCCATTCCCCTCACGAGGGAGCCATACAGAACAATGAGGTCTGACCTCAGGCTCCTCTTCTCCACACTGAGCAAGCCCAGTGCCCTCAGACACTTGTGTGGCCTCCCCTCCAGGCCCTTTGCCCTATTCGTTGCCTCCTCTGGCAACTCCCTGCTCTCTGCAGGGCTCTCTCACACTGTGGTGCCCAAATTGCTCCCAGCATTCCAGGGCAGCTCTCCCCAGGGCTGAGCACAGTGGGACCACCCCTTCCCTGGACCTGCTGGCAATGCCCTTGCCTGATGCAGCCCAGGATGTTGTTGGCCCTCCTGGCTGCCAAGGACACCAGGTCTTATGTCCAACCTGCCATGGACCAGGACTCCCAGGGCCCTTCCCTGGCCCCTTCCAGCCTCTCCTTCCCCAGTCAGTATGTCCATCTGGGCTTATCCTGGCCCAGGGGCAGAATTGGCATTGAACTTCACACAGTTGGTCATTCCCAGCCCAATAATTCATCTCAAAGCCCCTCTGCAAAGCCTCTCTGGCCCCAGGGGGGTGCATAGCTCCTCCCAATTTAGAATCAGCTGCAAACTTGTTTAGTAGCCCTTCAAGTCCATTGACAGATGACAACAAGCTGGTTGGCAGTGTTACTCTGCTGGAGGCCAGGAAGGCTCCACAGTGGAATGGGGACAGGTTGGTTCCATGGGCTGACAACAACATGTGAGGGGCAACAGGGCAAGTGCTGGTCCTGCCCTTTGGCCACAACAACCTTCTGAGTGCTCCAGGCTGGGGCAGAGGGGCTGGAAACCTCAGAAAGGCCCAGGGAGCGCTGGTGACAACAGCTGGACATGAGCCACAGCGTGCCCAGGTGGACAAGGAGGCCAAGGGCATCCTGGGCTGTACCAGCCATGGTGTGGTCACAGGCCCAGGGAAGGGATTGTCCCCTCCACGCTGCCACTGGGGAGGCCCCTGGAGTGCTGGGACCAGTTCTGGGCCCTCTCTGCAGGAGAGACATGGAGAGGCTGGAGGTGTCTAGAGAAGGGGATGGAACTGGGGAAGGATCTGGAGAGTCAGTCATGGGAGGACTGGCTGAGGGAGCTGGAGGGGCTTAGCCTGGGGAACAGGAGGCTCAGGGGGACATTCTCACTCTGCACAACTCCCAGACAGGAGGGTGCAGCTAGTTGGGATCAGGCTCTGCTCCCAGGGAAGTGACAGGACAAGAGAACATAGTCCTCAGCTGTGCCAGGAGAAGTTCAGGTTCTTCTTTTGGGAAGAGTTTCTTCACAAAAAGGGTGATTAGACACTGGCAGGAGCTGCCTAGGGAGGTGGTGGAGTCACCATCTCTGGAGGAGTTCAAGGAACTCAGGACGTGGCACTCAGAGCTCTGCTCTGATCCCTATGGTGGTGTTAGGGACTAGGTAGGACTCTAGGTAATGTCAGAGGTCTTTTCCAGCTTGACTGATTCTGTGCCAAGGGCCACAGGGCCCCGCAGGAGCAGACAGCAGGCCCTAGGCTGCAGCTGCAGCTGCTCAGGGCAGCTCCATACACTGTGCCATAACCTACAGGGAATGTTTGCCAAGGTCCCTGTTAACCTCCCAGTCTGCCTAGGAGCTCTTTGAGGAGAACCCCAAAGAGCTAGAGGGAAAGATGTCCCAGTGGTGAGGAGGACAGGGGGCGGCAGGGATGTATAGATTGAGTTGCACTTGGAGAAAGGACTGTCAGGAGCAGGCAGTCCCCCAGGGCCTTGGAGTGGAGCTGCCAAGGCCAGACATGGTAGGGCGATGGAAGAAGACAAACATGAGGACACAGGATGATTCAGCAGCAGATCCACCACTGATGCATGTGGGAGCCCTAGAGAACCCATACAAGGCACAGCAGCAACCAGAACTTGTGGCTGGGCACTAGGACCCATGGATGGGCATCGGGATTCATGGTCGAGCACCAGAACCTGTATCTGGACACTCGGAATTTGTGGCTGAGCACCAGGATTTGTGCCTGGCCACAGGGACCCAGGGCTGGGCACTAGGACATGTGGCTGGACAATAGGCAGATCCTGACTCTCCCAGTCCCACTCTGGCTGGGCTGAGCCTCTGGACACTCAGGCTTTTCCTCCTTCTTTGTCTCTATGTTTCCTCCACATATGTGCTGGTTTGAAAAGCAAATC
>NW_008682937.1:0-14056 GCF_000695815.1 Acanthisitta chloris
CCCGCATCCCCGGGGTCCCCGGGATGGAGACGGACCGCGTCGCCTCCATCTAGCCGTGGAGACAGCTCCTCGCCGGGCCCGCGGGCGCTCGCAGACAGCCCCCCTTCCCCTGCAGAGGCCACCAAAGATGCGCTCATCTGGGGGCGGCTGCAGGTGACACGGGGGTTCCGCGATGCGCAGGCCCCGAGAGCCGGGGATTCCTCTTTGCCCGATGCTTTTATGGAGCTGGGAGATTTGTGCCTGCCGTTCCCCGCACACCTGAAGGAAAGGCATTAACGTAGAGACAAATGGAGCGCGGCACTGGCCGGGGAGACAAAGACGCCTTTCATGCCCTGCTCCTGCTGTCTCTTACTAACAAACAAGTGCTTTCCCCTGCAGTGGCTTCCAGGAGGAGTCGCTTTAAGCTCCAAAAGGTGCTCGTTTGGGTTTATTTTCAAAGCCGATCCCGAAGCATCTGCACTCCCAAAGCCTCGCTGCCCAGATGCTACAGTGCGGAAGGGATCTAAGATGCACAATTAGCAGCAGAGGATTTCGTGTTTGTTGTTGCACTAGATTCTGCATTGAAGGGGAGCGGCCATAGTCCCATCCCGCGGAGGTGACCTGGAGGCAGGAGGGCTGGGCTCAGCCTGCTCCGAGGCGATGGCTCTGGGCGCAGACTGCAGTGGGGACACAGCCCGGGCCCCAGGGTCTCTACAACCCCAGGGGAACTCCTCAACATGCCCCAAGAGATGACAAGAGCCAGGTCTTTGAGCCCGTCAGTGAGAGCAGAGAAGCAGGATCAGGATTTGCTCTGCATTTAACATAGCACATCCAGAATCATCAGGAAATATGGGAAGGGAGCAGAGCTGCTGTGCCCAGCACAGGGATGGAGCACAGCCTCTCCTCGTGTTACCTTGGCAGTGTTGTCCCACCACGGCACACGAGGGCACGGCCCCAGCACACCCCCAGGGCAGTGTGCTCACAGCAGGGCTCAGGGAGCGTTTATTTCTTGTGCACATTTTCTCTTGCTAACGGTGATTCTCTGTGGCTCTGTGTGTGTTTCTGAAATCTCTCTTTGCCCCTGACTGGTGACCGTGCAAAACTGCAGAGGAATGCAGGCAGAGACAGAAGGGACCAGAAGTGTTTCCCACAGCAGAGGGAAGAACAGCATTTTGGATTCAGGAAGCTGCCTGGAGGAGCAAGGAAACCACCTGATTTCCCTCTGCTTTTGACAAAAATCTCTGTGGAAATTCCCCTTTCCCTAATATTTTACTCAGACAGCAACACTGGTTCTGCATGAGAAGGAGATAGCAGCATAATTTGGTCTGGAGCTCACCTGCTCTACCCTGTCCTTCACCAGAAAGGATAGTTTCATGCCCAGGCAGTGGGCATGGAATTTGAGTTGCTAATCCTTGTCTTCTCCCCATTTGCAGGTTGAAAACCCAGTGGGACCAGAGTAGTTCCACTGCTTGGAGAAATTCAGTGCAAGACACCTGTGAGGCATTGGGGGCAATTTTGAAATGTGAGGTTTTTCTCTCTCTCTGGAGCATTTTGCAGTCCAGAACACTTAGCCTCAAAAGAAGGCACTGGTCACATCTCCTTTTAGCAGTATTTTTCCTGCTGTTCAGCCTAACTCTTGTGAAGTCAACTGGTCTTCATCACAAGAGATACTTGCATTTCCTTATCATTTGGGAAATGGTTTAGGACTAAATCCCTTTCCTCCTTCCCTGCTGCTTTTCCCATATCAATGGAAAATCATTCTTTTCTGTAGGTCTTTGGGGATTTTGACACATGAAATGAACAAGGCAAGGCCCTGAGTGCAGTCACCAGACCAACATGAACACTGGCTTTGAGAGAATGAAGCCTAAATAAGATACTTCAAAAATATCTCTCTTCAACTGCCTTGCAAAGACTTGACCCTCGTTCATAGACTAACAGGACAACTGATTGGCAGGGACCTCAGGAGGTCTGTGGTCTGCTTTGATTTTCCAAAGTCTGTCTCACCCTGCTGTGAAAACCCATCAATCACATTTGCCATCCTGAAGGGGAGATGGACCACCTGAGCTCAGACTAGATTCCACTCTGCCTGGAGAACCCCAAGATCTCAGCGGCACTATCAGAGGTTTACACCCCTCAGGCAAATGCTGTGGGGGCTGCTTTTTCATTTACCTCCTTTAATTTTGCTCTTGCAATTTCCCAAGGATGCCTGCAAAACAAAGCACCTCTCTTTCCCCCTGCCAAGGGAGCTCCTGGCACAGAGCCCTGACTGGTGACAGATGCCACACTGGGCAGTGTCCCAGTGTCCCTTCCCACCTCAGGGAACCTTGCAGCTCTTCTGCAAGGAAAAATGTTGACCCCCGACAGCACAGGCAGGTGGGCTGCACTTCTTCAGCATCCTCCACAAGTTGCAGATCCTCAGCATTCTCCATGTTAGCTGAAGATATGTTCCTGCAGATATGATGTGGGACTTCTGGTGTAATGATGGGGCTTTTCCTATGGGGAACACAGCACAGAATCACAGAATATCCTGAGTTGGAAGGGACCCACAAGGATCATCGAGTCCAACTCCTGCTCTCCAGAGGACAGCCCCAATAGTCCCACTATGTGCCGGAGAGCATTGTCCAAATGCTCCTTGAGCTGTCAGGCTTGAGGCTATGACCATTCCCCAGAGGAGCTGTTCCAGTGCCCAGCCACCCTCAGGGGGAAGAACCTTTTCCTAATATGCAACCTAAACCCCACCCATACAACTTCATGCCGTTCCCTGCTGTTATCCAGTATGGACCTGTGCTAAGCTCCTCCATATTTCAGGCAAGCCTCAGAACCAAGTGTGTCACTCCATCTCCCACAGCCTTCCCCAACACCAGGTCTGTCCTGGTCCCCTGCAGGGATCCTGAAGCTCTGCTCGTGTGAATATGACAGACTCAGGAGACACCCACCCATAGCCCAGTCAAGGGAACATAGTTTTCTTCCCTGCGTCTGTCAGGTGTTTTACAAAAGCCCAAACACCAACAAATCCATTGCAGCTATTTTTCTTCCATCTCAATGTCTTCTCTGCAAGGATTCAGCTTGTTCAGCTTAGGGCTGTCCAGCAACAGGCAGTACATAGCCCATGGAGAACATCTGTACCTGCCATGTGGAGCAGGAGCCAGTCCTTCACCAGGACACACCAGACATCAGGGCACCAGGGGGACACCACCCCAGCCTCAGGTGAAATAAGAAAGGCAGATGATAAATGATGAACACAGAAATTATATGGAAAAAGCACAGTCCAGCTGAGATTCCAACCTGGACATGACTAATCATAGAATCACAGAATGGTTTGGTTGGAAGAGACCTTAAAGATCATCTAATTCCACCCCTGTCCTCTACACCAGGCTGGTCAGAGGACCATGATCAAATAATCCATATCTGGCAGTCCTTTGTGGTAGATAAGGACTGGGATGGACAGTGACCTCTGAAATCTTCTATTCCACTGCCCTGTCCAAGGCTTCAATAACCAGCATGGCTGTAGCAAAGGAAACCAAGACCCATCTCAGAAGCCTTCCACTGGCAATGCTGCCATTTGCTAAGTGGTCAGTTTACCCCTGTCCCACTGTGTTCCCACATCTCCTGCCTGTTAGTGTCACCTTCCAGACTAGTGCCAGCAGGGGAAGGCAGAATTGAGGCATATAGCTGTAACACCAGTGCTGTCTCTCCCAGAAAGAGACCAACATGACATAGAGGCCTGATACAGCTACCCCTCTTCCCTGAGCTGGGGTCCCTGAGCGTGATCCTTCTGTGAGCTGTGAGAGCACTGACCCACTGTCATTCTGTGAGATGTTCAACGGTCCAAAGAAAAGTTGGGAAGATTTGCTGTACAGAGAAAAAAAAGAGTACTTTACTAGAGGGATGAAACCTCATCCCAAAAACCCTTTTTTTCTCTTGGCATATGGTGGTCAAAGGGGAAGAAAAATCTAGAGTAAGTGGTTTTATTTGCCTGAGAGAGAAGCTATTAGGGTTCCCTCCAGCCCCTTTGTGACATTCACCTAAGTGCTGGGAAGGGAAAAAAAAGCCACTCATCCTTCCAGGAAATGTGTGCCTCCTTTATTTGCTGCCCTCCCCAAGAAACTCATTCACTCCTTGTCCACCCACACGACCAGGAATGATGAATGAAAACAAACCATAAACAATTCAGCCTTCCCTTTTCCCTCCCAGCCTTCCAATCAGATGTTTCAATCCATGCCTTAGTACCCAGATTTTGCCCGTTGAACACTCTGAATGTGTGCCTGTGGAGCCTTGGCTCACTGTGCTGCTCACACACTCCATTCCTTAGATACAGACAGCTGCATCCAGCACATCGACCAGCAGCTCCAGCTTTGGGAGGGACCACACCTGTCAGGGTGTAGGAGATGGAGGGAGCTTGCTCTGCAGGGCAGCACTGCCCACCTGCCCAGGGCCTGGGACTTCTCTGGTGAGACTGGCAAAGGTGGACACTGGTAGAGATGATGATCAGTGAGAAGGCACTTCTTGCCCCCCAGAAGGTCAGTGTTGTCCAGACACTGTGATGTGTCACCAGAAAGATGACACATGGCTGCAAAATGGCGCTGGTGGGAGCAATGCTCCCCACATGATGTGTCTTCAGTTCCTGGGCACTGCAGCCCCCAGTCTCCACCCCACCAGTGAGAGACCCCCCCATCCTAGAGACTCTCCCCAGGACTGGATTCCTCTGCCAGCCACTCTGGTGTTTCTCTCTTTCCTTCTCTCCAAGCAACCTCCTTACAGTATCCCCCTGTGTACTAAATAGCTATTGCAGCCATACCAGGGCATCAGGTATGTCTGTGCACCTCTGAATTCCCCTCATAGATGAAGTCTCCTTCCACTTTTGCCTGTTTAGTGTACTTTGATGTAAAAATATGTTGACTGTGTGTATACCTTATTACACATGCAGGAAACACAGAAGGAGGACTCGAGGTACCACTACAGTAAGAGAGAGGGACAAGGTTCCTTGCCTGGCTTTGCCCTTGATTCCCTGTTTAAATATCATATTTCACTATTTAGACAAGACACCTTCTCCAAATGACTTCTGAGATCAAGGAGACCATTTCTGCAGCAACAAGTTACTGCTGGCAGGCAGCCCATGGCTGGAAAACGCCCTCAATATTACAGAAGTGGTAACTTATTTAATGGATTCAAACAAATAGGAAAGCCCAGGGCTCAGGTGGCAGCATCGGAGCCCTGTTCCGAGAGGTGCAGAGACCTTACGGCAAGGCTAAATATAGGTCTCACAAACCAGAACAACAGAGCTTTAACTGAGGAGATAATCAAGCCCTGGAGGAAACTACACAATATAAAGCTTAGATTTAAAATAAATGTGAAATGAGTTGGTGGATTCGGGACCAGATCCTTATGGAAAAGTTTTCACGTCAGAAAAATCACTTGATGAAATGGGATTTTTAATTAGCAGTTTTGGTAAGATGCCAGGAGGACTGAAGGGGTGCTGGAGCCTCATCCCTCACCTTGTCATCTTGCCCTTTGCACGGAGAGATGGGATCAGGTTGGTCTGTCTCAGGCTGCATGTAAGGAGCTGGAGAGGAGCCCTGTTCATTCCCCTCGTGACCCCCCATCAGCATGCACTTCCCCAGGAACATCCTGCACTCCCCAAAGACAAACACTCGGGGCAGCATGTGCTGAATCCAGGCAGGAAACCCACAGCCAGGCCTGGGCACAGGGCAGGTGTCAGTGCTTCCCTGCACACCAGCCTCTCATCCTGCACCCACAGGGGGCCAGGCTGGAGCCACCTGGAACTGTTCAAACCAGCTGTCAGGTAGCAAGGTCCTGCGTGCAGCATCCCTGCTACGATGCCCAGGTAGGGAGGCTGAATCCCACCCCACAGGGCACACCATGGCACTGCTGTATCTTCACCCAGCTCTTCTTCAGCCGGATAAAGGGATGCAAATTAAAAAATACAAGTTGTTTTTCCTTCTCCTCCCTTTTTCTTTCCTTGCTTCATATCACACTGCAATCCTGTGCTTTACAATTAAATTGTGTCTTTATGTCTCCTTTCCTCAAGGAGTTAATGGGAATGAGTTTTGCTTGGAGGTGGAGTGTGGAAGTCTCACTCTGTGCTGAGTTTGAGAGCAAGACACATGGCCCAGGAGGCACATAAGCTGCTGCTTCCCTGGGGAGTGATGGGTTGAATTGGGCTCCTGAGCCCCTCCAAGCATCTGAGCCTTAAGTTTCAATTTTCAGCTCCATTTTCAGCTCCCTCTCCTCCTTGCAAAGTCTGTGCAACAGCAGTGGGAGGTTACAAATAGAGCAAGGCGGCTCATCTGCTGCATCTCGCTCGTGTGATCCGTGGGCACACACGTGCGTGTGCCAGATCCTCCCTCCACAGGCACTTCAAGACTTTCCCAACGTATCCGTGGAGTGGTGGCCACGCGGCTTTCCCGGTCTGTAGCTCCCTCCTCAGCCCTTTGCTGTGCACGTCCTGGCTGGAGCTGAGGACACAGGCAGCAGCACCACATGCATCTGCTCTGAGATTAACCCTGCAGAGCCAGGGACAACAATTTGTATTTCCTCATCCAGAATTCATTGCCTGGGAAGGCTGCCAGGCCAGCTCTGCCAAGACAGAGGCTTCAGTGGGAGTCTCTGCCTGCTACAGGAGTGGTGGGACACAGACATCACCATCACTTACATACTCCAGGGGATACTGTTCCTGCCTCTCTGTCCTCTTACGAAGTGTTGGATCACACATACATGTTCATTGGGTCAGGGACACAGGGACTGGGAGGAGAGGTGATGGGAGGTGGGCTCTTATAGCCTGTCCAAGAGGAAGGTAAGGGTTGAATTAATGGTGACCAAAACCCACCTGGAGGACAGGTACAAAGGCAACATAATCTCCTAGGTGAGCCATGTCACAAGGAGCAGTGGCCCTATAGTGCAGCTTGGGATGCTGAAGCTTGACATCCAGATGATCTTTCTTTCCCAGGAGGTGGTGTATCCCTAGGAGAGCATGCAACATGTGGGCAGGGATCCTTTATTGTTGGGGATTACCTAGTGCTGATGACAGTCATGGTGCAAGCCATGGAGCATCCCAGGGCTTTGGTCCTATTACCCCTTATAGGACCCTGAGGATCTGGGATATGACTTCTAACTGGTCTGGTCTGGCTGTTTCTCAGCCTCTAGCTGGGGGGAAAATGCTGGCTGCATGTAACACAACACACAGCACTTAACACCTGCCTGTTCCCCTACCAGGAATCACAACTTCTTCATGCAGGGAAGCTCTGGGGACTCAGAGAGGGTCCCAGAGCCACTTCAGAGCAGGGATCCCACACATCCCTCCTGCTTCCCCCAGGTGGGGATGGCCAGAGAGCCAGCAGAAACTCTGGCTCCGATCTGGGAGAACCTGTCCTTCTCAAGTACCTGCCAAGCCCCTCGCACACCCCCTTCTTCGGGTCACTCCCTGGGCTGGGCAGGGGAGGAAGTGCTGTAAGTGGTAACTGTTTTAACAAGAAAGTGTGAAAAGAGAAATATCAAGGGCAAGTAAGCTTTATGCCCCTTCAGATGAGTGGCACTAGTTTTCATGCAGCACTGGGTAGACCCAGAATGGATTTTCTCCTAGTGCTGTGCATATCCCTTCCCTGGAGAGAAATTCTTCCTATTAAGTCGCTTGAGTTATTGTATATCCTTCTTTTTATTTTACCTTATTAAAGCAGATATTTTATTATGTCATTTGCTGTTGGCCCTTTCATACTGAGATGCAGAACTAACCCCCTCTCCCCCTCACACCGCGGTGAGGAACAAGGACTACCTCATACGTGCTGGAGCCCCTTTCCTTCCCAGCCCCTAGCACTGCTTTTGGCAAAACAGGGCTCTGTGGGTGCTGTTCTGGCTGCAAACTGTCCCACAACTCTCCTGCAAAGCTGGTTTGCTAATGCTCCTGTTTTGTAAATAGTTTTTCGCTAACACAAACCGGGAGCTCCACATGCCACAGTCTTACCTGCTCCATCCAGACCTTGCAGGATCCAAACACTCCATCTCCTCACCTGAACCACACAGTGTTTGCTAAGCAGCTGTAGAACAATTAATTGAATTTAATTATTAAGAAGATGTTCATGTTTCCTGCACACTTACACACTGCATTATCTCACTCATGCCAGGGCTGGTCTATAATTCTTTTTAATGAGTTCCCAAAATATTTCTGTAAGCAACATCCTCAAACTAGCTCCTCTATCTAGGCACACTTCCCCTTGAAGGACAGCTGTGACTTCCTACCAGGGAAGACACTGGAGCATGGTTTAGAGAACAGCTTTAAGGCCCCCGGAAAAGACAGGGATGAGTCTGGTGGATGCCTCCTCCCAGGTGTGGGGCAGGACACCTGGCTGGGACATGCAAGGACTGGGAACAGGCAGTGTTGCAATACCCGAAGGATGGCTTCAAACACTCATCCTGTTATCCCTTACTCCACAAAATAATACTTAGAGATCATCTCTTATCTCCTCTAAACAGGCTTTGTTTGCCACCATGGCCAGTTGCTGTGAACAGCCCGTAATGAGATATCTTCATTGTTCTCATGTTTGTATAATGAGAAGTTTAGAAGTTACAAGCTATAAATTCTTCTGGACCAAAGCTCCCACATTCTCCAAGCCAAGCCGAAGAGCATCTGTGTAAATAGGCTTGTTTACAGTCAACCAAGTGCTTTCATCTCAGGGATCCAACCAAATTCCTCTCCTGATGACTGTGACTGCCAAACAGCAACAGCACCAGCTCCACTAGCACCAGGCAGAGCAGTGGGTGCCCTGCCTGGATCTGTGCTCATCCCATAGGGCTGTGGGGTCCATGTCCCACCTGAGGGTCCAGCGTGCTGCAGAAAGATCAAGCTCATGGGACACATCACGTATCTCAGAGCAAGACGGAGCACAGGGATAGTATGAAAACACAGATCCAGCTCCAGGAGCTGTGCAAGCCTTCTTGGAAGGCAGCTTAATGCAGGAAACACAGAAACCACTGGGCACCAGGGCTGGGATGTGCCAAGAGACATGTGACTGCTTCAGCTCTTGCCCAGTGATTTCTCTCTTTCTCCTCTGCTGTCATGACTGAGAAGGAGCTGCAGCCCATGATGCCAGCCTGGCATTGCTCTGGGAGCAGAAATGGGTCCCTCCCTCCAGGGCTCCAGGTCAGGCTCTGGTACCCCTGGGCTTCCCTCAGCATCATGGAACAGCCTGGACACAGGGTACTGTTCATGGGCAAATATAACCTGAGGAAGCCTCTGGCAAAGCAAGCAGAGAGGGAGACAGCAACAGTGGCATGTGCCCTGCAAGCAGGCAGTTCACTGTTGGGGATCAGAAGCTGGTCCACACCCCAAGCTGGGACTATTTGCCTGCTCTGATGAGACAGAAAGCTGGTGCTTCTCCTCTCCAGAAAGGGAACACCAGGATGGTAAATCCCTCTGGTGTTTTGAGGCAATGAGCCCGGGAGACAGGAGGACATCCTATTCCCCAAGGCAAGGGAGATGGGTTCCCTCCTGCCAGCATCATCCCCAAGCTTCTCATCTCCACTGTGCACCCAGGTCCTCAGCACTGCTCTTGGCCAATCACACCCAGCAACTCCCCATGGTTGTGCTTCTCCAGCCAGAGCTGCCATGCAGCTGCCTGGCTCTGCTCTACCAGTGCTCAAACTGCCACACCAGGTGCCTTCAGCCACTGTCCCCTGTAGCTCCAGGAAAATAAACAACTCTTTTACCTTTTCCTTGCAGCCAATTTTCTGCTCATCCAGCTCTGCCCCTTTAGTATTTCACTTGCCCCTGGGAAAACCCTCAACTTTCCACCTGGGGTGGGACCTGAGCAAGGTAGAAGATTCCCCCTAGCTCTGTGTATCCCTGGCCTTCTCTCCAAGAAGGTGTGCACACCCTTACCAAGAAGCAAAGGAAAGGATACAAGAGGCAGAGAGCACCAGACTTGCAGGAGCTGCTAGTTCATCCTGGCCATTCCCACCCAAACACACAAACTCATCTGGAAAAGCTCCTTCCCTGGGCACCTAATGGCAACACCTCACAACTGATCTCTTTCCAGGACCAGACCTGGAATAATAATGACAAACCTCCAGGAGAAGCTTTGAAGACTCCTAGACCTGCACAGCAGCCCCCACCCTCCCTGGAGAGCATGGATGTGTTTCCAGGGCAATTCCCTGCTCAGTCTTAGCACCAGGACAGCCCTGCAAAGCATGGGGGATGAAGCACTTCAAAACAAGATTGAAGCAGGGCTGTGGCTGTCCTGTGAGCCACAGAGGGGCCAAGAACACTGTGAGCAGGTGGCCAGAGGGACATAAAACCTGTACCCAGGGTCAGCCTGGATCGAGCTGTGCCCCACTCTGGAACACCTGGAAGCCAGGATGCCTGGAAGACTGACCCCCAGGGCAGTGACCTTCCAGTACCCCCATGGAGGAATCCTTGTCTCGGTGCTCACCCGAAACAGACCATCAAAGGAACCAGAGAGACTATTTTGGAGAGAAGCGGTTCCAACTGGAGGGCTGCAGTTAACTGTGGCCAAGCTTTCCCATTGTTATTTTACAGTTGCTTGATGTTCTGAAAGATATTTAGAAAAATGACTTTAACTGTCCTGTGCCAAACTGGGTGAGGGTGAAAAAAAATGAAATTTGGCAGAGATGTTATTCATTCAGCATGTAGCTTGGATGACATCCAGGGACTAACACAGGAGTTTTAACTGATCTGGGAGACGAAAAACCATTCACAAATAATTTGATTTAGGGTCACTGTGATTTCTTTTTATAAATAATTTTCATTGAGAAGTATTTTTTTAATTAGGATCGACAGATCCTAATAGTAACTCTATTGTGTGTGCCGCTCATCGTTCCCGTCTTCCTAAATGACTTCCATATGCTGTGTGCTAGTTTCCTGTTCACTGCACACGATGAGGCTTGTTCATGGGGTAACCAATGCCTCACGACAGTGGACGAGCTGTGCTGAGCTCCTCACTCTGAAGGCATGCTCTGAGGAGGACCCAGATGGAAAGCAAAGGCAGCTTTCACCATCCTGTTACACGCTGCAGTTCAGGGGCTGGTCTAAGCCTTTGCACAGCTTCAGACATCCCCTCATGGCTGTAACTGCCTTCTGATTGCTCTGGCTCTGAGTGATGGCAATAGCAATGTGTCTTTGATTGCTTTAGTGCTCCAAGTCCCATCACGGCACAGTAAGTTCACTGAACCACACCATGGTGGGTGTGCTGAACAACGACAGGTCCAAGTCAAATATCTGACACAACCTGGATAAAAGTCTAAAGTCAGTCACCTCCTAATCCATCAGATCGCCCGACTCAGCCTGAATAGATCTGAAAGACTGCAGGAGGATTCGGGCAGTGGATGGGAGAAGAATGGCTCGGCGACTCCAATGAATCTTTCTTGGCAGCATCCTCTGTGTGTGACAGTCTTTTCTTTGACTTGCGCAATAACAATTGCAGCCCAGCCACTTCGGTTACTAATCTTATCTGTTGTTTAAATGGCTCTTAGCTTCCCTCCTGTTGATTATAAATGTTTGTACAAGTTCTTGGAGTCAGCAGAGTTGTTGTTTCGCTGCTGAATAACAGGCTTGGGCTCCAAACTTCGAGATGCTCGCTGTAACAATCAGATATGTTCTTAAAAACCCACTGAATTGGATTTCAAAACAAAAGGCCCATTGATCTGAAGCCTGAAATCCCAGCCATGACTGTAAACTTTCTCCCCTGTCTTTCCAAGGAATTGAAACTGAAAAAAGCAATGACTACAGCATTCAAAGAAAGGAGGATTTATCTTATGAGAGGAAACTACCAAAAGCTGATCTTATTTATGCTAATGGATCAGGGCTGAAGGGGATATAATTGCTACTGAGAGACATGTGGAAGGAGAGAAAACTTGAGAAAACCTTGTGACAGCTCCCAGTTGAGAGTTGTGGGGCTGAGGATGAAAAGATTTTCAATTTCCAAAGCAAAGAGGTCTGAGACAGGTTTCAGCAGAACCCACAGAAGTAGCCCAGTATGAAGCCTGATAACCATATGTGAGACACTGATATGGCTGCATCAGCCAGGGAAGGCAGCGTGTGACCCAGGAGGTCCCTGCAACAGCCTATCCAGTCTTTGGCCATCAGTACCTGGACAAGGTATGAAGAGGGAATAACCCCGAGCACTGGTACAGATTGGGTGCTGATCTGCTGGATAGGACCTGGGGGTCCTGGTGGACAACAGGCTGTTGCCAGCAGTGTGCCCTTGTGGCCAAGAAGGCCAGTGGAATCCTGGGATGCATTAGGAATAGCATTTGCAGCAGCTCAAGGGAGATGATCCTACCCCTCTACTCAGCCCTCATGAAGCCATACCTGGAGTATTGTGTTCACTTCTGGGCTCCTCAGGAAAAGAGGGACATGGAACTCCTAGAGCGGGTCCAGTGGAGGGCAACAAAGATGATGAAGTGGAGCATCTCTCTTACAAGGAAAGGCTGTTCAGTCTCAAGAAGAGATGACTGAGAGGGAACCTCATTAATGTATATAAGTATCTGAAGAGGGAGATGGAGCCAGGCTCTTCTCAGTGGTGCCAAATAATAATAAAACAAGAAGTATTGGGCAGAAACTGATGCACAGGAAATTGCACTGAATATGAGTAAGAACTTTACTGTGTGAGTGACTGTGCACTGGAACAGGTTGCCCAGAGAGGTCATGGATTCTCCCCCACTGAAGATATTCAAGAACAATCTGGACACAATCCTGTGCCATGTACCCCAGGACAACTGCGCTTAAGCACAGTGGTTGGACCCGATAACCCACTGTAGTACCCTCCAAACGGACTCATTCTGTGATTCTGTTTAAAATTGAACATTTACTGTTAAATGCAATATTTGCAGCTATGAGAAATTCCTATTTACTGAGCACTGCACAGAATGTCCAGAGAGGTCATGGATTCTCCTTCACTGGAAGTATTGAAAAACTGTCTGGACACGATCCTGTGCCATGCATTCTGGGATGGCCATGCTTGAGCGGGGAGGTTGGACCAGATGAGCCACTGTGGTCCCTTCCAACCTGACCACTTCTGTGATTCTGTGCCAAGCACATCCCACAGGCCACCCCAAAATCCACTTCATAGCACCACTCCTTGTGTAACACTTGCAGGCTTTCTGGGATGCTCAAGGTAGATCAATACCCTCCACAGAAGTCAGCTGCCCTGGAAGCAGCAGGCAGGGAAGGGACTTTTATCCAAAGCAATCCCACCACTTTGCTTCCTGACCTGCAGCACCAGGAGAAGGCATTCTTACTTGACCAGGAGCTGGCTTGCCATTCACGGCTCTGAAGCAAGGACTGGAAGCTAATCCCCACCTCCAAACCCCTAAAACCCCACCTCCAAACCCCCAAACCCCACCTCCCAACTTCCAAACTCCACCTCCAAACCCCTAAACCCCCACCTCCAAACCCCTAAAACCCCACCTCCAAACCCCCAAACCCCACCTCCCAACTTCCAAACTCCACCTCCAAACCCCTAAACCCCCACCTCCAAACCCCTAAAACCCCACCTCCCAACCTCCAAACCCCACCTCCAAACTCCACCTCCTAGCCCCTAAACCCCACCTCCAAACCTCCAAACTCCACCTCCAAGTCCCCACTGCTGAGGGGATGCTCAGTCCCCTCAAACCCCATTCTGCACTCCGGGGCTCTCAGAATCACAGAATCAGTTAGGTTGGAAGGGACCACAGTGTGTCATCTGGTCCAACCTCCCTGCACAAGTAGGGGCATCCTAGAGCAGGTAGCACAGGATTGTGTCAGTTCTTGAATATCTCCTGTGAGGGAGGATCCATGACCTCCTTACTCTTCACCCATAACTCCCTACTCTGCACCATGCCATGGCTCTATTCATAGAATCATAGAACATTAAGGGGCTGGAATGGACCGTAGAGATCATCTAGTGCCAACGCCCTGTCCTGGGCAGGGACACCTCCCACCAGACCAGGTTGCTCAAGGCTTTAGCCAGCCAGGGCTGGGGCATCTGCACCTCGTGTGCCAGTGTCTCACCACCCTGACAGGAAAAAACTTCTTCCTAAGATCTAGTCCAAATTTCACCTCTCTCAA
>NW_008682937.1:14087-14676 GCF_000695815.1 Acanthisitta chloris
AAATTCCCCCTCTCTCAATTTATCCCCATTACTCCTTGTCCTATCACTCCACTTCCTAACACAGAACCCTTCTCCAGCTTCCCTGTACCCACTCCATATCCCAGAATGCTGCTGTGTGCTCCCTACGCAACCTCCTCTCCTCTGGCCTGAACAGCCCCAGCTTATAGGGGAAGGAAGCTTATAGGGAAGGTGCTCCAGTCCTCTTATCATCTTTGCTCCAACACTTCCATGCCCTATTAATTAACTCTAAACAAACACATATTCCACCTGGCAAGGACGATGCTGGGGGAGGATGATGCCGGGGGAGGATGATGCTGGGGGAGGACGATGCTGGGGGAGGATGATGCTGGGAGAGGATGATGCCGGGGGAGGACGACCCCGGAGTGGCACTTCCCAGCCCTGCCAGCTGCCCTCCCTCTTTCTGACCATGGAGGATTCTGCGGTGTCATCACCTGCAGACAGCAAGGATCACCCCCAGTTCTTGGATGCCAGTGGAGTCAGAGGGAAGCATGGCTCTCCAGCTCCCCATTCAATCCAGTAAGAGCTGGCTGCTGCTCTGTGGGAAACTAACAAAAAACGGCCGTGGCCG
>NW_008682938.1:0-541 GCF_000695815.1 Acanthisitta chloris
AGGCTGTCCCACAGATCCCCTTGATGCCACAGCAGTGATGTGAGCTCCAGCTGTGAGCTGAGCTCTGTGTGAGGCTCTCTGTGAGCACTGGGGAGCTGCACTGGCTGTTCCTCCCTGTTCCCAGCCCCGGAGTGACCGTGGGGATGGGCAAGAGCATGTGCTGTCCTGGAGACCCTGGTTTGTTTAGTGTGACTCACGGGGACATTTGATTCCTCAAGGAGGAGACTGATGGGAGTGAAACGCTGAAGGGGTTTGGGCACAACCTGCTATTGGTCTGTGGGGTGAGGGAAGTGGGCAGGTAGGGCTGCCCGCTCACGGCATGGATCCATGGATCCACGAACTGGAAAGCTTGAGAGGAACAGCCTGGAGTGTGTGGGACCAAGACCCCTTCCTGGTGCTGGTGGGTAGGCATGAGGGGACTTGGCAGCTGCTCCCCAAGCAGTGGCAGTTTGGGGGCTCAGGTTGAGGGAGGCTTGGTTACCCCAGCTGACCCCACACACCGGTATCCTGGGAATAACATGGCCCTGCGGACTGGCATCCC
>NW_008682938.1:755-9149 GCF_000695815.1 Acanthisitta chloris
GTTGGAGGCTCAGCTTGGCCACAGACCACTTGGGCCATCTGTGGGGGCTCACCAGGGAGCAAGTCCTGCTCCCTCCCTCCGGCAGGAAGGAGCCAAGCTTCTGTCAATCTGCTATTAGTGTTAATTTTTATGATTAACATTGTTTTTCCCCTTATGGTGGAAATTTCTTGTGCCTTGTCACTCCCACAATTCACTTCTCTCCCAGCATCTGGTGCCTTGCCAGGCTCAGGAGAGAAAAAAACCTGCTGTCAGAATTCTGACTTGAAATCCCCATTGGGCAAACGGCCCCAAATCCTGAGCTTTTTACCAAAAATAGACTCAAAAACTTGAGCAGAATCAGCATCCTGCCTTTGGGCTGCCTGTTCCTGCTGCGAGAGAGCCCTGGCCCTGGCAGCAGGAGGGTCTGGGTGTCCCTGGGGCTATCGTGAGGACCTTCCTCGGTGGCCAGAGGAGTGCTGGCCCCATGGCTTGGTTTCCAGCCTCTGAGGCAGAGATCTTGGCCAGCACTGCCCGGGGATACCCTTCCCTGCACCCTGGCAGCGCAGCTGATCCCACGATTAACGCTCTGTACCCGTCTCCCTGGTGCCACAGGTACACAGTGCTCTTCTCACACGGCAATGCCGTGGACCTGGGGCAGATGAGCAGTTTCTACATCGGGCTGGGCACTCGCATCAATTGCAACATCTTCTCCTACGACTACTCGGGCTATGGTGTGAGCACGGGGAAGCCCTCGGAACGAAACCTGTACTCCGACATCGACGCCGCGTGGCAGGCACTGAGGACACGGTGAGTGGGGCAGGGGAGAGAGGATGTCTGTGCTGCTGTCAGGAAAACCCTGTGGTCGTGCAGTCTGGAAAACAGGAAATCTCCCAGAGAGGGGAACCCTGGGCCACTCATAACAGGAAGGGGAAGGTGGAAAAGTGCAGGGTGAGCAGGCTCGGGGGCCTGAGGGGCAGGGATGTTGCAGAGTATGACCTTGGCCCAAGCTATGCTCCCTGTCTCAGTGTTCCCAGGCTCAATTCTCTTCCCCAGTGGAGTGCCCATGCCAGGCTCTGCCTCCTCTTCCCTGCCTGCAGCTGGGCCTGGTTCGCAGCGTGACTCAGGGCTGGAAGCAGCCCTACACCACTGGGTCTGTGAACCTTCCCATGACCCTGCCCCTGGCAAGGGTGAGCCTCGACACCCCCACAACTCACCTGGTCTCTTGGGCATGCAGGGAGCTGCCTTGGGCCCTGCTGGGGGAAGGCTGGTGGGCACAGACTCCGCTGGGAGCCTTGTGGGGTGCTGTGGCCAGTGCAGCGTGACCCCTGATCTGTATCTCCTGGTGATGTGACTCAGCTGCCTGGATGCTGACCTGCTCTCTCCTCTCCCAGGTATGGGATCAGCCCAGAGAACATAATTTTGTATGGACAGAGCATTGGCACGGTGCCCACGGTTGACCTGGCCTCCCGCTACGAGTGTGCTGCCATTGTGCTGCACTCCCCGCTCACCTCCGGCATGCGCGTCGCCTTCCCCGAGACCAAGAAGACCTACTGGTTCGATGCCTTCCCCAAGTGAGTGCCCTGAGGACAGGGGACAGGCAGTAGTCAGGTCTGGAGGGGCAGTGCCTGAACCAGCCCTGCCCTGGACACTAACTCTGGCCACAACCAGGGGTCATGGGGTCAGCTGTGGACCTGTTTGCTCTGATAGGCTTAAACATCCCCTTCGGCATCCTCTTGTCCTGCCTAACCCTCCCCGGGGTCAGGGTGCCCTCTTCTGAGGGCCATGCCATTTGTGCACCCCTCTGGCATCCCCTCCTGACCACCCTGTGCCGGTGTCTTTGCCCACCAGCTCTGGGGCTGTACCACTGACCCCTTGTCAGGTGTCATAAGCCCTGAGGGTCCCTGGAACCCTTCTCTCCCCCAAGGGTAATTCCAGAGGGTTTTCCCACTCTGCAGATGGCGGGAGCAGTGCTGAGAGGTGACCTCTTCCTTCACCTCCCTTGCACACAGGCCAGCAGGGCCCGGGGGGCAGGCCCCAAGCTGGAAGCTGTGGCTAGGAGCCACCAGCCCACGCTGTGCGTCCCGATGGCCTCACGTGGCCTCCAGGGCCAGGCTGGGAACTGCCGTGTTTCCCCCCCTCAGAGCCCGGCAGGGCTGATCCCAGCAGGGGAAGGCTGTCCTGCAGCAGGTCCCTGCAGCCCTGCAGAGATCCCACGGAGTGGTTGTCACCTCTGTCTGCCTCTCATCTGTCCCACCAGGGCAGATCTTGTCCTGGAGCTCGTCCTTGGCAGAAGCTCCGTGTCCCTCCCTGTTCCTGTGCTCTGCTGTGATGAAAGAGCCTGATCCCTCTCCTGAGGGGATGTGTTTTGGGGGGCAGGAGGGAGTGCCTCAGTCCCTCTGCTTACCTCCCTCTCTCCTCTCTTCCCCACCCGCTTTCTTGGCAGCATCGAGAAGATCTCCAAAATCACCTCTCCTGTCCTCATCATCCACGGCACGGAGGATGAAGTCATCGACTTCTCCCATGGCCTGGCACTCTTTGAGCGCTGCCCCAAGGCCGTGGAGCCGCTGTGGGTGGATGGGGCTGGGCACAATGACATTGAACTCTACAGCCAGTACCTCGAGCGCCTTCGGAAATTCATCTCCCAGGAGCTGGCCAGCCAACGCAACTAGCCAGGGACAGCCGTGGGGGTTCTGCTTGTTCCTCCAGTTCTCCCAGTGTCTCTCCCCAGTCCCTGCTGCTGGAGGTGCAATGAGTCCGTTCAGCCTTGGGAGAGGGCCAGAGGCCTCGGAGCGCTCTCGGACGCGAGCACAGCTCTCCTCTCTCCCGGTGTCAGCCTTGGCGCTGCTGGCACCACCGGCCTGGCTGGCCAGAGATGGCAGCTGCCTCCTTCCCCTTCCCCAGAGACATGAGCCCACCCTCTGACAGCAAATCCTTGGCTTCGGACATGTCCTCGTCCCCTCTCCTGAAACAGCCAACTCCCGAGTTCCCCCCAGCCGCTCTGCTGCTCTGACTATAGCAATAAGGCGAGTTGGGGAGGGGCTGGGGGGCCTGGCCCCTCCCCGGTGTCCCTGTGGGGTGGGACAGAGGAGGTGACAGTTTGCGCTCTCCATGGAGCTTTCCCGGGACCAGCGCTGGTGGTGCCCGGTGTTCACCCTGCGGCTAGTGCAGCGCCGAGTCCCCAAAGGGATTATGGGGATGCATGGAGGAGGTGACCCCCTGCCCCACACCTCCTCCAGTCTGGCCGTGCTCAGCCTTCCTAGGAAGCACTGCTGATGTTCAGGTCACCCCTGGAAAACCTCCTCTGGACCTCTCGCTCAGGAAACGGCGAGGGAATCAGGCACCGAATAAAGAGCAGAGGGTTATCGTTTCACCTGTGTGTGCCCTTTCCCTGGGGGTCCCTGGGCTTCCCTCACCATGACCCAGCCCCTGGGAGGGTCTGGCCCCTCATCTCTCCCCTGTCCTCCCCTGGATTACCCTTGGCAGGATCCCAAATGTTTATCACCCTCCTCTGGGCACTGGGCAGCCCCAAGGTGTGAGCTGTGCAGGGGAGGTGTCCTTGGCCCTTCCATTCGGGCTGTGGGGACTAACAGGGACCCATTTCCCTGCCAGCTCCTCTCCCATGTAGTTAGAGGATCCCATGGGATCGCGGAGACAGGATGGCCTGTGGCACAGGGGTCTCTGGTGTGCCCCAGGGGAAGGAGAATGTCCCCATGATCTGATAGGTACCAGGACCAGCATGGCAAGGGACACAGGGAGATCCTGATGAGCACAGGGTGGTCCTGGGGGAATGTCCCCATGATCTGATAGGTACCGGGACCAGCATGGCAAGGGGCACAGGGAGATCCTGATGAGCACAGGGTGGTCCTGGGGGGATCAAACTTTAGTTTTGACCTGCTCCATTTCCAGCTGTGCCCCGGCTGCTCAGGGACCTCAGCAAATCCTGGGGTGTGCTGGCCATGGAAGCAGGTTTGGAGGTCTCCCATCGTGTCTTCCTGCCAGCAGATGAGAGCTTTGCCCCACAGAAGAGCAGAGGCTCAGGTTTGTGCTTTTTTTTGATCAGTGCCTGCTCTGAACCCTCCCTGGGAAGAGCTGTTTGGAGTATCCATGTGTTTTCCTGCCCCCAGGGCATCCCTGGCCCCAACTCAAACAGCAGAGCACAGTCCTGCCCCTTCCTGTGCCTGCAGGGACCCTTGCTGGGCTCCTCAGCACTGCTTCCCCCCTCCCTGTGTCCCCCTGGTGTCCTCCCCGGCTCGAGGCCGAGGGGCCCAACCGGCTCATGTGAGGAGTGATAATCTCCTTAGGCAGCTCAAGGGGCTCAGGGACAGGCTGGGGAGGCTTTGCTGCACCCCTACACTCCGAGCACTCAAATGCACCTATTGTTAGGGGCTGTGGCCATGGGGGTCCAGGACCCCCTGCTCCCCACACGTCCCTCCCCCAGGACCACAGCAGCGTGCTCCAGCGGAGCACCCGGGAGCTTTCCTTGGCACTGGGGCTCTGCAGGAGCTGGAAGAGGATGTGGATGTTGAGAGAGAGGGGTGTCTCCTTTTCCAGGGAGATGTAGAGACCAGGAGCTGAGATGTCTGGCTTCTCCCTGGGCATGCCCCCAGTCCTTCCCTCCTTCCTCATCCCACCACACACAGCTGCTGGGTGGGTTTGGAGCCTTGGGCTCACAGGTGTGCTGGAAGCCAAAGCCCAGCCTGACTCCCTCTGGCCCTGCTGGCTCGTGGCTCCTTAATCCCAGCACAGAGAGGTTCTGTTTGCACCGAGGGTATTTTTATCCTCTTACTGCTGCCTGTTTCCTGTTGAGCTGCAGATGCTCCAGGGCAGCTCTGCATCACCATCGGGACAGCTTGGAGTTGGGTGGCTTTGGAGGGATGTCAGGGTGGCTTGAGGTTGGTTTTACTGTGTCCCAGTAAAAAAAGGCAAAAGGACAGAAAATTTCAGCCTGATCCCCAAAATTTAGAGCCAGCTTGGGAATGTGGGATCCCAGGGAGATGGACATCGCTGGGCGCCGCCTTCATGGTGGGGAGTCATGGCTGTGGTCAGGGGTTGGGGCCTTTTGTGTTTAGATCTGTCACTGCTTCTGGCCCAGGAGGGCTCAGGCTCCATCCTCACTTGGCCACAAGCAGCTGGAGCAAGGAGGGAGAGGAGCACTCACCCCAACATGAGCTTCAGGGTCCCCAAAAGGCACCAGATCTGCCCTGGAGACCCTGGGGGCAGCATCCCCCACCGTGGGGCCAAACTGGGCCATGAGCCACTGGGATGGCAATTCTGTCCCCTCTGCTGTTGCTGTGGTTTGGGGGAAGGAAAGGGCTGGATTGAGGACTGAGTTGGATGGGTTTAGTGCCTGGAGGAGGACTGCAGTGTCCTTCCCCTGGAGGGGAAAGGCAGAGCCAGGCCTCAAGTGTCCCCAGGGTCCCTCCCGCAGCGGAGCAGGTTCGAGGGCATGTGTGTCCCTGGGGCAGCTCAAAGCTACCAGCCAGGAGGGTGCAGGGGCCCAGGCCAGGCCTGGGGGACACTGGGCTCGCTGGGTGACCAGCCAAGAAGGGTTTAAGTCTCTTTTGGGGCATAAATGAGGCTTTTGATGGCCAGGGCCTGCGTGCCACAGTCATGAGACCCTGTTCAGAGGCCGAGCTCAGTCATGGGATCCAGGAAACTGAATTAAAGCGTCTTAAGGAGCTTTTTTCCAAGCTCTGCTCTGATTTTCCACGTGCTTGTCATATGAACAAAGATGGTATAAAAGGACAGAGGGGAAGGATCCCAACAGTGGTCGGGCTGGGAGAGGAGAGGGTGGTAGAGGAGGGATGCAAGGTGAGGGGCACAGCACTGTGCTGGAGAAGATGGAGGGAAGGGGTTGGGAAAGGCCAAGGAGAGAGGAGGATGTGCCAGCAGCAGCCCCCAGCTCTGCCCTGCCTGGTGAGTGAAGCAGCCTGGGGACAGTGGGGACAGGGATGGCAGCAGATCTGGGGGAGCAGAGCCTGTGTGTCCCCTCATCTCGAGCAGCACAGAGCTGTGATACCCTGACATGCCCTCAGCTGCACCCAACACCGGAGGCATCTCCCTGGTGAGAGACAGCGAGTGGGACATCGTGTCGGGGAGGGGGTGCAGGGGGAACCCACTACCCCAAGAGAACCCACCAGCCCTGGGGGGCACCCACCAGCCCTGGGGGGCCACCTGCCCATGCAATGCTGCTGCGTGGGGTGGCAGTCCCCGAGGTCCCCTGAGCTGGGTTGGGTCCTGGGAAGGGAGTGTGGGCCTGGGAGGGCAACTGTGGGATGGATTTATCCAGCTCACACATCTGCGTGCGCACACAGAGCTGAGCACACAGTGACCTGCAGAGATGTGCACACACACAGTGTCCACACACCCTCACACAGCTCCTCAGCCCTCAGGCTTGCACGCTCGGAGCGCCACAGTCCCCCACAGTCACCCGCAGCCACGGACACACGTGGCCCCTCTGGCACCCTTACCCCCTCCCTGTCCCAAACTGTCCCCAGGAGCTGGGGCATCCCTAAGGCTGGCAGGTCGCACTAGGGAGAGCCATGGGCTGGTTCCCCCAGCTCCCTGGGATCATGTAGCTCCCTGGGCTCCCCCGGTTCCCCAATTCCCTGGGATCCCCCCACTTCCCTGGGCTCCTCCAGGCTCCCCCAGCTCCCTGGGATCCTGCCCTGCACTCCCTTGGGCTCTCCAAGCTTCCTGGGCTCCCCCAGCTCCCTGGAGCCCCCCACTTCCCTGGGCTCCCCCAGGCTCATCTGGCTCCTGCCCTGCCCTCCCGTCACATCTCTCCTCCCTCCGCAGGAGCTCCTGGAGGAGTGTGGGGCCGCTGCCCCCTGCCCCCTGTGAGCTTCCCTTTGTCATCCTATGCCTGAGCGATGCCTGGAGGCTGGGACGGCCAAGGGAGGCTCACGGGCTGCCACAGCCCTGCGCGACAACGCCTGGACAGCACGCGAGGCACCACACACCGCGGGCTGGGACAGAGTCCTGGGGGGCCAGGAGCACCTCTGCGGGGCTGAAACATCCAAAACAGGCCAGAGCATCCTCCTGGGGGGCCAGAACATCCCCTTTGGGGAGGAGAGAATCCTCTTTGGGTGCCAGGAGCACCTGTGGGGGACTGGGAGCACTGTGGAGGGCTGAAACATCCACTTGGTGGGGAAAATCATCTCCTTGGAGCACCAGGAGTATCCTGGAGGGGCTGGAAGCATTGCCTGGGGGTGCCAGGAGCACCCTGGCAGCACCCCTGGGGGTCTGGAGCATCCCCCAGGGGAACAAGAGCACTGACCCTGGCCAGAGGAGTCAGGAGCTTTGGGGGGATGAGGTCAGTCTGGGGAATCCCTCAGTCAGCCAGGGAGGCTGTGGTGAGGGTTTAGGTCCTCAGCAGGGTTGGAGGGATTCACCTGGGGCTTGGACCCACCAGGATGGGCAAATTTGGGGTCCCTGCTCTCAGAGAAGCTGCCTCAGTGTGCACAGGGACCTCAGGCCCTTTCCCAGTACTGCTGACTGGGACCTCAATGTGCATCCCAGTTAACTGAGCTGCCCCTTCCCAGGTGGGGAGGGAAAACCAGCCGAGACCAGTGTGGATCGATTTTGGGCAGGAATTCCATGTGGGACCCTCCAGGGCAGAAACAAATGGTTTACTATTTTATTTTATATTTATTTTCATTTTGGCAGTTTGTGAGCCAAGGAAGCACAGGGTGAGAATTATAAGGAAGATACATACCCTGAGTGTTTGTGCCTGTGTCTTTCTTGTGGCCTCTCTGTTACAGCTGAAGTTCTATAAAACAGATTTATCTATATCATAAAAATAAACCCCCTTTCTGCTGCTGGGGGGAAAGATTAAGTTGCTCTCCCAGTCCTAGTGGGAGGAGGGAGCTGGCTGGCAGGGAGGTGGGTGGGACCTCAGCTCAAGTACATGTAAAGCACCTTGTGCCAGGGGCACTCATCTCCTGGAGGTTCCTGCTTCTCGGAAGGTTTGTGTGGATTATTCACGGTTCCCAGGGCCAGCAGCTGCTGTGGATTGCTCTCCTGCTCAGTGGTGGGCTCTTCTCCCAGCATCCTGCAGTCTTGGGCTCTGCTGTGGGAGCAATGGGCAGGGAAGAGGTAGCAGCATGTGCCAAATTTGGGAAATAAAGTGGTTTTTTTTACGTAAGACAATGGTAAAACATTACTTTTGCCATCTTCACCTTGTCCTCTCCTGGGGCCAAGGCTGGCTCCCTGTGCAGCTTCCTCTGCACCACCCATCCACCTCCCAGCACTGCCCTGGAGCTTCTCACCTCTCCCTACACAAGCCATGAGGCTCTCCTGGATCATCCTTTGTCTCTAGGTGGGGTGTCCAGCTCCACTTCATGGGGTTTCTCCTCCTCTCACCGGTCCGTGCTGTCACCCTCAAAACAGCCTCACCTGCTCAAAGTGGAGACT
>NW_008682938.1:9211-9511 GCF_000695815.1 Acanthisitta chloris
CCCCCCCAGGCCACACTGTGGCCCCTGCTGCCTCTCTGGTGCTCTGCCGCTTCCACAGGGCTGAGGCTGTGCTGGGGCAGCAGGACGCGTTGGGGGCAGTGCCTCACAGAGCAAGGGACCCATGACCATCTCTCTGCCCGTGGCTGGAGGGCTCTGGGGGTGCCCGTGCAGGCTCTCAGCACCAGGACAGCCTGCACCGTTCCGCCGCACCGTGTGCAGGGCTGTGCCGTGCCCGGCCCAGCTCGATTCCATCCCGCGGCACCGCGGGGATGCCTTGCCCGGACGCGGCTCGGGGGGTGA
>NW_008682939.1:0-40720 GCF_000695815.1 Acanthisitta chloris
TTTTTTTTTGTCCTTTTTGGTTTTCATGCATGTTACTGAAATGTAAATCAGCTAAAAATGAAGGCTTGACTTTTAGACAAGTACTCTGGCACAGCACTATGCAGTTGTTGAATCCAATTTGCAAATCCATGCTTTAACAGCTAGAGCAACTTGATATGGAATTAAACAATTGCCCTGGGAAGCTCCAAATGGAATAGAGACTCCATTCAGATCTGTGGATATTCGAGAAGTGACTTAAGTTTGTGTCATGATTTCTAATACATGCTTTGCAACTGATTATTTTTAGAGAACAGTCAGGAGGTTAAACAATGTTGTACTTAAGGGATTTAAGGGATGCTCTTGAGGGACTATGTGGTTTTATGCCCTCACTAAATCATACTACCTAGCCAGAGGAGTAGGTATGATCTTCAGTTCATTTGTGTACCCTTTTCTGAAATATCTGATTGGTGTGTCTGGGAAATAGGCCCATGAGATCAAATTATTCTTCACTTCAGATTTTTTAACTATGTGCAAGATATTCAGTGAATACAGTAATTTTTCCTAGTTAACATACCATTTCTAGCCAATTGAAAGAGAGAGAGATTGGTATCACCCTATGAATTGTTGTTCATGTCTTTCTTCATCATGCTTATTAAGTTATGACATAAGACTGCAAATGATCTGGGCAAAGTAGCCCGATCTGTTATTCTGTAATCATTTTCACAAACATATTTGGATGTATCTTTAAATCTAGTTGATATTTTTCCTTCACTACACCCTTTGGGAATTTATTCCATAGTCTGACTCTTCTAATACTTAGAAATCTCCTAATTTCTGACCTAAATTTAATCATTCCCAAATGTCAATATTGTCCTTTAGTTAAAAAATAGTTCTTTCTCCTCCTGGGCATATTGCTATCCAGATCACTCCTGAGGTATTTATAGAGAGCAATCATGTCTGTTCCCATTATTTGTTTGAGTATTTGCATTTTAAAGTGTGCTGTAAATTACTTGGTGGTGCTGCTGCTCCTGATTAGATTACTGTACCTCCTAAAAGCAGGAGGGCTGCTCAGACCAGTTTAAAATGTTTGCATCAATACTTGGGGAATGGTCCTGTAGGCAAACATCTATTTGTATGAAGTGCTTTGAGACTGAATGTGATGCTACTCATTTTATGGTTTGTACTGTTACCAACAGCTGCTTCATACCTAAAGAATGGCACCTGCCATGTTGCAACGAGACTTGGAATTGAAAAGCTCCTTGCAGCAACCAGCCTATCTCAGAGGCTTCCTCTGTTGGCACAGAAGTAGGGTGGGGCGGGAGAGGGAAAGAAAGGTAAAGGATATTATTTAGCTGGTGTTAAAAGCTGTTCATTAGCATGATCTGCTTCAATGCATTTTAGTAGCATTTAATCCTTTTAACTCTTTTCTGAGCAAGCGTTTTCCCACCATAAACTTGCAGTTCATTGCTCTCTGTACAAAATGATACCTGTTTGATCTATGTCTAATGAAATCTTACCTAAGTCTTTAAAGCAAACTATTGATTGAACAATTATACTTCATTTATACTGAAGTGTTATCTGTTCTCCCATTCAGTCTTCTGTTCCTTTATCCGACATTCTATAGACCCTTGTTATAGCTCTATTTATAAGAACTGACACATTTAGACTGTAAATCAATTTTCCATTTTCATTATATTGGAGAAATTGCTCTTCAATGGGATTTTGCTCCCTCAAAGGACAGGTTCAGTGTCATTTAATTGATCCACTAGGTTTGCTATTGAAGTACTTGCCAAGGTTGCACAGGTGAAGTAATCTGCAGTATTCTTATTGCTGAAAAAGCTATTTCAGTCTAAAATTAATGTTGAACTCTCTCACCTAGAAAATGAACAGGTATTAGGTAGGTTTGTGTGATGCTGAAATAATTTCCTGGTTAAAGACCATGTTGAACTTGTACATCCCAGTTGATATTTTTCTTTCAAGTCTGTGAAATGACTGGGACTAGTCACCTCCCTACAATTTAGACACATTTATGTCGATAATTAATTAATGAATTTGAATCAATATGTGCACCAATACGTTTAGGGCACTACCTGAAAGAATTTGCAATCTCATTGAGCTCTTGAAAGAAGAAAGAGATATCTTCTCAATCTACTAATTTAATGGCAATGTCCAGAATATGTCTGGAAAAATCCCTCATTTGTTATGGCACTGTTCTCAGCTTTTCTAGACAGAGATGTCTATAAGCTTGCTTCTCAGAGTTATGGGGGAAAAACATGAAAGGAACATTTTAATCATATTTTAGGTACATAAAATCCATTACTGCAGAAAAATCTTTCTTAAGGCATAAATCCTTTGATGCCTTTCTGAACAGTGAGTCTTTTCACAGTCATCTGACCAGTCATCTAGTTGGTGTGCACCTGCCCTGAAGTGCTCTCTTCAGCAATGCCTTAAAGGAACACCAGAATCCACTTATGCCACATAACTAAGCTTACCAACTTTCTTTTTATCTCTTGTTATGTGAAAAACCAGACTAAACCCTATCTGCATTTGTTGAGCACTTTAATTCTTGAATATTTTTTTTAATATAAATGTAAAAAATATATTTTTCATTTGTTTCCTAAATACAACATTATATATGAAGAAAGGAAAATGTTTTACTACAAATTATTTATGGTTTGGATAGGTTTTTTTACTTCATTTTTAGACCATGATGTTCTTTGCAGCTATTAATCCTTACTTGGATCAGTGTTATTTACCATCCTTCAAACAGCAGTGTTTTAATTAGGACTTCACAAGGTTTCTTCATTTCCAAGGAGAATAAGTCTGACTTGCTTGTTATTTCTTCATGAGTTGAATCTTAGAAGCTTGGCATGTTTGACTGTGCTCCATTGCATTAATGATGGCATGAAAGGTATAAATATTGACATGCTTGGATCTAAGAATTTCAGCTTCAGATCATTAATTTCAAAGTCTTATAAACCATTTCTAGTCACTACTGAGATTTTAAAATATATTATCTGTATAGCCGTTGCAAAGCTTACAGAGTCAGAGTTCTCAGGTGGCCTTAAGTGAATGGAAGTGGAATGATTAACTTAAATAAATACAGTCAAATCACTGTGTGCATATGAATGCAGCACATATCAAATAATTTTTAATACTTGAAAACTTATAAACTTAAAAACTATAAAATGTGTGTTAATTACTTATATTTTTAATACCTATTGGAAAGTAGTTCTACAAGTTTTTATGAGATTCAAAACTACAGTCATCACCTAGAAATTCAACTTGCTTTCTCTGGGATTTTCTAATTTGAAGTACTGATTTGCAGTTGCTAGTATTGCCTCCCTGAAATCAACACATCAGTTCAATACAATATTTAGGTCTCTTAAATCTCAAAACTGGAAAATTAATGTGTGATAGACCTTGGGTATTTTAGGATTGTTGGATCATTCTGCTAGAAAAGATTTCAACATGAAGAATACACATGAATAGATCTGATGCTTACAAAAGGAGACAAAATTTCCTAAATAAAAGTTAAATTATACTGAAGAGAAAAAAATCTGAACGAGTAGTTGTTTCATTACTCTAGGCATCTGATATTGTCCTCTTGCTATTTTTCCTTTGTTTTTCTTTTTTTTTTACATAAAGTTCTGAAAAAAACCAAACAATAAAACTAGAAAAATAGGAATCTATGTTTATCTTTTTTTTCCGTTCTTCTTGGAATTGTCTTTGTTGCCTAATTTCTGCTATAATAGTCACTATCTAAATGGAGACACTTGAAAATTATTTCACATAGAATTGTGATGATACATGTGCACCGCAGGTTTTGTTAGAGACTTTAACAGAACAATATCAATTTTCATTAAAATGTTTCAACTCAAAGTCTGGTATGGCAAACAAAAAAGGTTCATTTCCACATTTGAGTAAAGATGTTCACAAAAGTGACAGATGTGACTAATACTCACTAGATACATTTTGAAAACTGATACTTTTAAAACCTAATAAATCTCAAAGATTATATGCAAATCAGAAAAGGACTAGTTGAATTTCAAGGTGTCCTTGCCAGGAGTCACAGAATACAGAATAACATGGATTCATTTGCACTTAAATAGACACACTTGCAAATCGTGAACTTTTCTACTATGCGTGCTGAAATAGAGAATCTCCCTTTTGCCTGTATGTATACATTTGAGTAGTTGTGCTGTATATGAAGCAGAACACACTGTCTGTTGCCATGAAAAAAAAGCATCAAGACATGTTAGATTCCAACCTGGTTGATTCTATGATTCTATGATTAAAATTGTAACCATGAGTTAACAGCTATACATGCTGCAGTGACTTTAAAGAGTCAATTTCAGAAAGAATTACCTGGGTGGCATGCATGCCTACTAACAGTCACTGCCTTCTGAAATGAGAAGGAATTTTAGAAGACATGCAAAAGAAAATTTGTATGGGTATAAATAGCAAAAACAAGCTTCTTCAACTCTTTTACCAGTTCAACCCCAGCTTGCTTTCACAAACTATATACTCTGTTTAAGACGAGTATTAGGAATTTTGGATAAAAGCACCACCACCACCAAAAAAAATTATCACTAATTTTTGAGTCCTCTTTAAAATTTGTGTAACCACCATTGGCTCATCTTAAGCACGATATCATTTGAATAAGACACAATATAGTGACAGGTAGCAAAAGTCAATAATAATAAACAAGAAAAACAGAGATGAGAAGATTATCTGTAATTACTATATTACTATAATTACTACTGTAATGTTTATTTTTCTCCTAACAGTTATGAAGTGAAGAAAATGATCTGTATAATTCACAACCTCATAGAAAATCATCAGGAAGTGAACTCAACCCCTTTAAAAGTTGGATAAACTGTATCACAGTTTCCTCACTGATGTTTGCAATTCTCCGATATTCTCAGACAAACTAGAGGGTACAGGTACCTACTTTTTCCTAAATTCTTTCCTCAATCCAAAACTTACTTGATACAACTCTGTCTCCTCATTATTTGTTCTAGCTTCCATGGAGCACATGATTCATTCTTTTTTTATATCAATAATTTACAATGCCAAGCTCAAACCAAATCAAACAAAACCAAATCAAACAAAACCAAACAAAACTAAACAAAACTAAAAAAAAAAAAATATTTCACAGCTTAGAACTTGCTGCAGATAGTAAAAAGTTAACACTGCTTAAGGAATTCATGGTACTTCTACAGTGCTACAGGAAAATCCACTAATGTTTACTAAACACATACAAGAACTATACCTGATTCAAAATCTCTTGAGCTGGAAGTATTTGGATTATGAAAGAATACTGAGGAGAAGCATTTTTATCCTGCTCAAATTCTTTTCTCAAAATCTGCTTGTAGACAGTTTCAGAAACAGAACACTGAATTTCATCTTGACCTGGTCTGTTTTAAGTCCAACAGAATTAAGTTTTTCAGCTTCTATTCTTTATGCCAAACAGTTCTACTGATTAAAGGCAAGAGGAATGAGGAAAAAGAAAACAAAAATGGGTTGATAGACAAATGTGCAAAAATTGATAAGAAGCTGTAAGGAATTAAAGAATACCTTGCCTGCCTCAAACACTGTTAAGGCCACAAAAGGGATAGATAAACAACCTGGGACCCCCACCACCAGAATAATGACTTGGGACCTCCACTATTGAGAAGCCCAGAATGAAGAAGAACCAATGGGATGCCACTGGATCCATGGGTGGTGACTACTTCTGTCTCTGCCTCTCACTCTGTCTTTACCCCTACTCTTTCCTGTATTTTTCTATCTCTCTACATCACATTTTATGGGTAAATAAAACTCATATTACTATATTATTAACCTATTATTGACTTTGGCTTATGGTCTCATTTGCACCCTAATTTGGGCAGAGGCAACTCTCACTAATCTGATCGTAACAAAAGCATTAAAGATGAGGCAGATAGCACTGAGTGAGTGAATAGGGGAAAGGACTAAGAAGTAGTGGTGGTAAGAATGGTGAGAAGACTGCTAGTCACAGAAATAAATGTTTCTGAATTGATGGACATAAGGATTGACTGTCACCCATAATCTCCTTCTAACATGCTTCTACCCACTAGATTATAGAGGCCTAGCCCTTTCCCTCATTTTTACAGGGTATATGTCTGTACTGTTTGTACATCAGTAGTACATCAGTACTCATTGTACATCAGTTACAAGGACATGGCTCTTCATCTGCCTTTATGGTGTGTATTTCAGTCATTTGTTTCTCTGTATTTGATGAAGACTATCATTTTATATATTGAATAGACTGGCATAACTAGACATTCATCACTTTTTGATACTTTTCTTATGTCCCCGAGCTCAAAGGACAAATAATTGTACTTTCTATGAAAAACTGAGGAAAAATATTTTAACTCTTTTCTTTGCAGAGTGCACACGGTGCTTGCCTTCATCCTAGGAATATTCAGTGCTACTTCTTGTTTAAGAACTGACATCTATTCTCAGTCATGTGTACCTATTAAAATCTTATATCTGAAGAAAACTCAAAGTTTTCTCTATATTGTTTGAATTTGTTCTCAAGAAAACCCTAAGACACTTATCATGCTGCCATCTGAATGTCATTGTGTGAAGAGGAAGAAGGTAGATCACAGATATGTTAAATGGAGATGACATTAATTAGAGGGGAATGTCATAGGATAAAGCCTATAAGAAAGCACCATTTAAGTAAGACCAACTCTACCATGTTGAATTACTTGGCTGGGACCAGTAACAAAGTGCAACTGATTGTTATGAAGAAAGCTTACCCTAAAGAGCTGGACTGCATCTTCCCTTCTCTAATGGTTTAGGTACACATGGGAAAGAAACAAAAATGTGCACATGAACTGTTGGTTTTCATCCATGTAATACATCTAAGGCAGGGGCCCAGAAGATGATAGTGATTTCGTTAACAGCAGGTAATTGACTTAGGACATGAGAAAGTCAAGAGATTGGCCTTGAGTGATGCCTCTGGTGGCTTAAGCAGAATTTTTAGGCTAGAAAGGAACAAATAGTGAAGACAGTATCTCTTCTTGGGGAAAGTGTATACAAGGATGTGTTCATCACAGCCAAAGGCTGAACTCACTCTGCCATCCAGAGCTTGGACACCTCAACCAGCTGGAACACATGTCTCTTGAGACCATATTGCTGATCACAGCTGGACTGGAGGCCTTCTCTGATGTGGGCATCCTATGCTGACTGTATGTGTCAGCATGTATGAGACAGAACAGAAATTGCTGTCTAACCTTTATACTCCTCCTACTATTAAGCAGTAAATAAATCTTAGATTTTGTGTCACTGAGTGGCTTGGTTCCATCACACCTAACTTTCCCTGTGACTGAGAACAAAAAAAACTGCAACACAATGATATTTTATTTACTTACTTCCAATCAGTTATTGTAATTTGCAAATATATTCACAAGTCCTTATTGCTCCTTTTTTGTGCTCTATGTTTGGGCCTCACAAAAGTTGATGAGCCACGTAGGGAATATCTGTGGGTGGGAGGAAGATCAGCCAATTTCCAGTTGGTAAGAGTAATTAGGAGGGGAAAATGGAAAGTAAAGGGTACAAGTTGAAAACTGGGGGTGAAAGAAGAGGGTCAGGAGGAGATAATCACATTTTAACTAAGCTGTAGTGCCTTCTAATATTATCATTGAGGCAAGAAGATAACTGTGGTTTCTGCTACTAAGAAAGAAAAGTAGGAGTAGAAGCTGACAGAGAACTTCAGAGATGTTGCTGCTGCTGCTAACCAAAAATTTAAGGGCAATAATAATGACTGTTGTAACAAGGATATAACCCTCTCCTATTATTTGTTTCTGCATCCTCCCATGCTCTGCAGATAGTGATGGTTATTCCAGCTTGAGAAGGAACTCAGATTTCCTGAGGAAGTATGGCAGCTGCTTATTCCACCTATTCTTAGTTGTGCCTCTCTTTTACAGTCAGTCTTCTTAGGAATCTCATTAAAGCTATCCTACTAAAAAAGTAACTTTAGTTTTCAAAACTCTCGTGTCCCTCTCCTGGCACTCTCCCTACTTGCTTGGGAATCTGTACAGCTATTGGTGTCTTAATTCTGGATGATCTGAAATCTAGAATAAATAATGAGATATGATATTGACAATACATAAGCTAAAGGCATTCAAGAGAAGAGAAAAAAAAACCCCAAACAGAAAGTCCCCAGCCAAATAATATAAGCAGAATTGCTAAGCTGGTAATAATAGCACAAGAATTTCAGATAAAAAATTGCTAATTTTGACACGTATAAGATCCTGAGTTAAATCAGAGCTGGAGGACATCAACTCTGCAAGGCTGATGACCTCCATATACTATAGATCTACAGACACCTATATCTTTATGACCCGTTTGGCCTGCACTGAAAGCATGTTTAACTTTGTGGTATGTGACTAGCTATCTATTATGTCTATTAGCTCATGATTAACTTATGTGTTCACATATATTATGTATAATTCTGCTTACAGTATTTGAGTGCAGCTGGGGATGCCCAAATGAAAGTGTTTATAGTTCCCTTTCACATGAAATGGAGCATCTTAGTAATGATGAAATTTTCTCCTTCCCATCCAGCCCTAAGGTTGCTGGCTATCATATTAGCAAACACAAATTTAACAGCAAATTTCAATTTATCTTGGAAACAGTGTTATGGACATTAGCTAAGATTTGGGAAAACCCCAAGAAAATATGTCCCAGATTAACATTTTTCGTATATTTAAGAGAGGTTTATTATTCAATCATATTAACCTGCAGTATCTCAAAGCTCTGGGTTTAATTTCTTTTGAACTTCAACCATCCTCCTAGATTTCTTTAAAGTCTTTCTCTAAGGCTCATTACAGATGAAAGAAATATTTCCTTGTGCTTTCTTCAGACAATATTCAGAAATCCAAATGCTGTTTTCAACACTATGTATTATATCAACTTTTTGATCACCTCTGAAATTACAGCATGACATTTATTCTAATTCTTTTTGTGCTGCTGGTGAGATTTTCAGAGAAAAATATATTGCTATTGGTGATGTAAATGAGTGACTTGGTTAAGAAAAAAGGAACTGTATTTATGTTCAGAAGATTATATCAGATTACAAGTTGGGTGTTTTTCTGTATGCAAAATAAAGAATGATGTGTATAAGCCTGTCTCCTCTAAAACCACAGATACTAACCTATGACTTTTAAATTAAACTTTACTTACACCATTCTTCTCAGGAAGCCCTAACTCTTTCAATTCACTGTAAACAGGTTTTCTTTTAAACACTTTTTTAAAAAAAGTAAACCAGCCTCAGTATAATGATAATACAGTGATTTTGCATTTCTAAAGGTTTTTTTTCATTTCAGGATTTCAAAGCTGCTTAGAAGTATTAAGGACATGACTTTTTAAAGAAAGTTATATTAGCTTACTGATGCTCACATTAAACTCTAGAAAATCCTTACCAACTTCTGTCAGAGTAAACCCGGGCCAATGCTGAGTGTTTTGGGACACCCTTCCCCCACACATTCCACATCCTTAAGTTATTTTGCATAACCGATGGTTTTAGGAAATAAATACTCATTATAAATACTTCACACTGAAGCAAGAGCCATGATGCATTAAATCAAGCAGCCCAGAAAGAGCTATGGTCGTCTTGTTTAAAGATCTGGGCTTGAATTTCAGAATAGTATCATAAATGTGTTATGGTATACTTGTCTGCTGTGTGACCCATCCAATAGTTATATGGACATCCTTAGGCAATGGGATTACTTTTTAAAGTTGACTTTTGATCTCCAGATAAAAATCAGGTGATTCTTGTTGACATAAATTGTGAAGAGACCCTTAATTGCTTACCTGTTCTTGGTTTGTTGGGGTTTGTTTTCTTTTTAGAAAAGATTAGGTAAAGAGTAAAGCTGGGCAGAAATTCTCTCCATGGAAACAAAATTATTTTAAGTTATTGTTCCTTAATAGGGCAAAAAGCTTGTGACAAAGTTCAAATCAGGAATTTTTTAAGTATTGGAAATTTCCATTTATGTCTTGTAGCCTTTTGCACATGGGTTTCTGCAGAGACAGGATAAACAAGTGATTTTTCACTTTCCCCAGCGACTGCTGATTGAAACAGTTCTGCCCAGTGGCTCTGATCTGTTCAGTACAGTTCAGGGGAGACAGGAAGAGAGCAGTGCTATAAGTAGTACTACTGTTTCACCTTCCTTCTCTTGCTTACAGGGACATACACATTTACACACCTCGCATGGGGATGTTGCAAAGTCCTGATATGGGATATAGTCCTGTAGCCTGAGCAAGGAGAGTGAAGCAAGTCCAGTCAGAGTTGCCCGAGGATGGCCACCCAAGAAATGTCTGAGGGCAAGTTGGGAAGGCAAGGAAGGGGGGGTCATGTCATGGGCAATCCCTACAGCACAGCCCAGGCAAGGGCCAGGGCTAAGGGACTGAGCTCCAGCACAGCCTTCATGGGAGGAGGAGGCACCGATGGAGTCTGATCCCAGACTTCACCTGAGGTCACTGCTGCCTGGCAGCAGAGGTGGCCCTGATCTCCTTCCCACACGCCACTCCCGGGAGGGGAAGGGAGAGAGATGGGATGGGAGGAGGCCACAGAACATTTTGCACTCAGAGCACTAGTGATCTCATAAGTATTTGCACATGACAGAAAAGATATAATAAATCACTGCTTTTCCTCTCAAATATGGAGGAAGAGCTCTTGCTTACAACTTGTTAGATTTCCTGCCACAGAGCTAAGTTTCACCCTACACCTGTCCATTATCTGAGTATTGCATATGATCTCAGCTACTCAATCACATATTTTGCAAGTGGTTAAGTCTTTGCATTGCTGTGCATGTTATTTAAGCAAGAAAATCAAGTTTTCAGTGTTTTGTATTATCCTCTCTTCCTAGTAATTCTTGTCAGCAGGGATTCTCAGCTCCAAGTATCGGCTGAGAATCTGTTTCAGACATTGCTGATTTGAGCTCTCTGCTTAATTGCATATGTGTAGATGCAGTTAGATAATTTTCTAAACTACCTGAGGTGCAGTTCTCGATCATATTCATTTGTACTTCTTGGCCATTATCTATTTTTTTTCAGGTAGTTCTGAAAAACTAGATCTGAATTATACATATTAATCATGATATGTGTAAAACAGCAATCCTTTGCAATCCCCCCCAATTCCCCCTGAAGTATTTTCTAGTTTATTATCCAAAAATAGTTCATTGCAGATACTGCATCTGGTGAATATTGCCTTGGTGATTCACTAGACTGCTGGCTAACGTTTTGATAAGTTGAGTTACAGGGTGAAATATGACAGCATAATCAGCTGTCAAGAGACTTCTTCTGCATCTGAATTAATCATTTTCCTGTTGATGCCAGGTATATCATGAATTGGCAAGGAGAAAGATAGCTGTTTAATATGAAAGTTGGAGTTCTGGAACATACAATATTGTATTAAAATTAAAGGATTAATTTTTTTCACAATCAGAGGTAGAAGAGAATTGTAGGAATGTTACAGAAATGTGAAATATTGGAAGTTGAAGATGGCTCTGGATTTTTATGAATTGTATATTTATCAATGACTGCTTTTCAGATTCAAATTATGAAGATAATTTCTGATGCATCTTCTCTGATAACCACAACATTTTGCAAATGTGACAATCTGAGTAACCTGATTGGAAACTTTTTATAATATAATGTGAAAACGAACCTTTCTAGGACAATGGTATTTTTTGCAATAGGAAAGCAATAAAAAAAAAAAAGAGAAAGAGTAGTGAGTTGTGATTTGTTCTCTACTGTTATTTTTTTTTTTAAATAAAAGGAGAAGGTTTACTGAATTTTCTTTTCCTGATTTTGTCTATTCAGTAAAATAAGCTCAATACATGTATAATAAATCAGTACAAGTTGTGTAGCTGTTTATCCCCATTTTCATTCCTTTTGTTTCCTAAAATTTATATTCAAACACTGCAAAACTTTTGTGAGTATAGACAAGTTTGTATGGCAGAAGGGAAGTGTGTTGATGATATACATTAGGTTTTCAAATTAATATCTTTAGCAGTAACTGCTTATCTTTTGATGTAGCTTAAATTATTTGGTACACATAAAGGAGCTGGTCATAACACAATTATGTGTTCTCTCTTTTCTCACTCTGTGTCTGTGTGTGCTTATAATAAATATTTCTGTGCTGAACATTCTTTTTTTCAAGTCAGTCCAAATATTTGATAAGCTCACATGAATATATATTATGTATATTTTTTCCTTTTTGTTTCTACTAGTCCCTACAGTGAAAGAGGTTAGTATAATCTGATACCCCAGGGCATGTTCAATATTCACTTTAAACCAAGTTATCACTAAAGTCAGAGAGACACCTTATATCAGTGCAGCATGTTTGTGGTAAGCTACAATCAGAAAATGCATAGCCACTGAAGTCCACAAACAACAGTTCTGTTCTTTCAGCATAATAGAATTTACTACAATGAAATCAAACACTGCCTTTGAGAGCGACAGAATTATGTTAAAAGTCTAGTTCCAAGCAGCAAAACCTTACCTGTTTCTACCTTCACAAACTAAGGATAAATGCATCACTACTTTACGCTCTATGTAGTGTAATTGCTTAGCAATACACATATTCAAACAGAGACTCAACAAACAAACTTTGCCTGCTTGGAAGTCATTTCACTGTCAATGTTTCTCTCCAAAAGAAGAAAAGAAAAAACAACACATGACAAATGTTAGCCATAATTTGAAAGTTAATTCAGGGAAGATTTTCAGGTACTTTGGTGATAAGAACCCGTGTAGAAAAGGACATAACATAATGAAAATAGAAGCAGAAACTTGTTGCTAGAATAAATAGTACCACTCTAGGATTGCAGTCTCAGGGGTGCCATGTGTTGATTTGTTCAGTGAGACAAGAAACTAGATCAATATGACAGGTTTAAAAGTTAGAAGGGTTCTGCCCTGTTACCTTGTTAACAAGTGTCGTTTGGTGACCTGGGACCTGCAGCTAACAGTAAAAGTGGATCCTGTTCTCCCTTACACTCCCTGAAAGGGTGGAAGAATTCACACCCCTTTGCTCGGTCACCCCTTTCTGGGTCTCCTACAAGAGTCACAGGCTCTGGAAAAACCAACCTGCTGTTAGGCGTGTAATCCTTGCGCCGCTAGAGAAAAACCAGCCTGCCGTTAGGCGTGTAATCCTTGCGCCGCTAGATGTCCCTGCACACCCAACGTTTGGAAGGTCTGCCTGGAGTACCCCAACGCTGGGAGAGGCAGAGCAGCACAGGGCACGCGAGGATAGCCATAAAATTTGATTGAACGAAACTTGACCATTGTTTATTTATTTTTATTTAGGTAATAATTGCAGTAACTAGAAACAACGCTGAAGATTATCCACCCTGCACCAAACATTATTATTATACATTGACACAAATGTAAGGTCGGTGGCATGTTATTGACAGTTGGCATCATTTAATTGTCTAAGTAATATCTTCCCTCCCAAGGGTAAAAATGATGTATTGAAATCAGCCTGTAATGCCTGGCTATCCTACTTGTTTATCCAATAAACTTGAAACGCCCTTGGTGCTCTGTCTGGAAAGACAGATTTAAAGCAGCAACAGTTGTAAGTGTTTAAGAAAATAGCCATACTGCAACATTAATTAAAGCAAACATTTACATGCATTTATTTGAATACAAGGAAATTATTATTTTTAAAGAATAGGAACTGCTTATATATATTGAAAAGTACCATTTCTAAATTATACATACTTAGAGCCAAAAAACCTTCTCCTTGATGAATTAGGATTTTTTAAGGATTAGAACTATGTCAAATGTTTGCAAAATAATTTGGACAGTAGTGTGCTGCAGGGATACTTGTGTTTGAGCAGCACTAGAAAGCTGATGTGTAGCAATTATTTTGTTGTCTCCTGGAGGAACTAAACTTGGCAAGAAAATCATTACATAAAACCAAACACATTAGATGTCTGCTTGTTGTGGGTATGATTTTGTTTGTTTTCTTGAAGAAAGCATTTAAGTTTGGCTCTTTCGTTTCTTAAACAGTAGGATATTGCTTTGAATAACCTGCTTACTCTAGATTCCTACTTCAGAAATCCAGCTCCAGGAAAAAAAAGGCAGGTCATGTGCACTGGCAATTTAAAAATACATCTTCTTTCACTTAAAATCAGAATTAATTTTATTTGGAAGAAAACATATACTAGATTAAGATTTTATTGTAAATCCTTTTTAGATCTGAGTGTGCTGGTTTGCCATTTCAAATTGCTGGTTTGCAATTTTGGTGAGACACTGGAATGGGCTGCCCAGAGAGGTAGTGGATGCCCCAACTCTGGCAGTGTTCAAAGCCTGATTGGATAAAGCTTTGAGCAACCTGATCTAGTGAGGAAATGTCTTTGCCCATGGCAGAGAGAGTTGGGACCGGGTGATGTAAAAGGTTCATTCCAACCCCTAAAATTCTATGATTCATTGGGGATTTAAAATTTTCTCTTTTTTTTTTTCCCCCTCTCTTTTTTTTCTTTCCACAAAGGGATTTATTCATTCTCTGACAGTAGCTCTCTGTTAGGTCCTATAAACATCACATAAAGTAATTTCAATTATTTCCAAGATATAAACCAGAAAGTACAGACCACAAACCTGTCCTGACCGGAGTCATCTAACAGTGGTAGTTTGCCATTAGTGACTTGTAAATTATAAGTTAATTCTTTGCTCATTTGTTTATGTTTAAAAAGAATTGTTCAAATAATGCTGTAGTTTGCTTCTTCATGGAGTAATTTTCAGCGATGTTAAGGTCAACTACATTTAGAGGAGTTGAAAAATACAGAAACAGAATTATCCATAGGCATCTCTTGTACTTTGAAAATATTTCCTTTTGCTCACATCATGAAATCATGAAAAAGCAACTTGTAAAGATTCAAGAGACCAAAGTCCAGAACACTAAGTAATGGAGTAAATACACATAGGTGCCAATGTGCCAATAGAAACAATGCTGGGAAATTTTCCAGGATCTTGATCCTCTATACAGTTATTTGCATGTTCTGAAAATAAATTTGGTGAATGACAAGTTATGCCACCAAAGCCAGTAGTTTAGCAACAGTTTCTTGCTCTATGTTTATTTGCATGAAAGGGAACACTTTTCATATGCAGTTTTGGGACTTACTGAATCAGACATGCTTCACTTACTAAGACACAGTGAATCTTAATGGACAAACTTAGTTCAAAACACTTAAGAGATTTCTTAGGAGTGTGGTAGGGCCAGGGAGCTCATCACCTGAGCTGAATGTGTGTACTTAAAGCTTTGAAGATGTTTAACCAAACAGCTGCCATCTTTCTAGAATCTTATCTATGAATTAATGTGCACATCAACATTTTGAAAATCATGCGATTCTTTGTAGTGAAACAGTGAAGCAAAATGCTAGGAAATATTTGCATTTCTTTTTCCATGAGTTTTGTTTATCTGGAAATGTCCGGGGGATCATTTATGTATTCATCTTACATTAAAGGAAAAAAAACCTGTTCTCATCATTTCCGGTTAAGACTAGTTATTAAGACTTCAAAGTTTGAATCATATTCTCTTCATGGAGAAAATAACTGAAGAGTACAATCAGTTCGTAACAACTGAAAGAAATGTCTTTTTAACAAAACTAAATAAGTACTACTACTTGGTTTTCTTGTGATAAACTCTCTCAGTTCATTCAGTTGCTGTGATTGCCTTGTTTGCCTTCTTGTTATAAACTGAACTTCTACAGACCATGCTCACAGAACCTTAGTATTATACTGAGATTTGATGTAGGTATGAAAATACATCTAATAATTCCTTAGAATTGAGGGAAACAGTGGGAAAAGCAGAACAAGTTATTGATTGCTCCAAGGAAAAACTCCACGATGAATGTGTGAGAGAGAGTGTCCACAGAAAGAAAAGTTTAAAAGTAATTATTTTCCACTAATAAATTCATTGCTTCGTTTAGAAGAAATGAATAGCTTTGTTTTAGTAAGGAACACCTGACACATGGATCTGCTGTGTAGCAACCTAATGCACTGTTGCCAGACTGCAAAGCTGTCTACTTAGTTCTGTTATAAAGTAATATACAAGTAGCAACAGTGCTATATTTATAGCTAATCCACAGTACACTGTTTTTGTGAGGCTGTATTCTAGACACTGCATCCTGTGTGAGCATGACTTTGGCTTAGGATTTCCACTGGCATATGTGTATCACTAACTCAAGCAGCCAAATATGTGACAGCAACAGCATATCAGACAGGAGAGTTGAAGAGTAAAAACCAGCTGCTTCTTCCTTATTTTTTTTCTCAAACAGCAGAAGCTACATTTCAGGAATAGGTACAGATTTATGCAATAATGTATTTGTCAGACAATTTTTCATTGCCATTCCTGAAGAACCTAGCACATGGCAAATTTTTCTATTACTTGTGACAATTACACTTTTTCTAATAGATGTATTTGAATTATTTTAATATTCTATTATATAAATGGGGAATGTATTGGAGTTGTACTGAAGAAATATAAGAGCCAAGAGTCTTTGAAGCAAAATACTCTCAGGCTTTAATATGATCTTTAGGCTGAACTCTGTATTTTAGATTATCTTAGGTAAGTCTCTGAAATAGAAAGATTTTAAGCAAAGCCTCCATGGAATTACATTTAGTATCAATTTGCTGCTGTTGTCAGGTGGTAATTTCTGCAGGGGAACACAAGAACTACTCAGTCAACTACAGCAGCACTAAGCAGATCAGCAAGTAAAAGTGCATAGATGAAACATAAGAATGAATTTTGTATTAGAAAGACATAATTATCTACCCCAAATCTGGCCAGTAACTAGGTACTAACATTTTTGGAGATGTTCAATACCAAAATGACGAAGATATTAATTTCACATCTCATCCAGAATATGTCACTTCCAGCAGCACAGCAGAAGGTGATTGATGATCACTTGTTAAACAGAAATACCCACACTTCCAAAATCTCTAGTGCCACTTTCTACAGGTTCCACAATTACTCTAAGACACAACCATCTAAACTTCCCTATGGAAGAGAAAGATACTTCTTGGTTTGATTGAAAACCAGATATTTAAGAAAGAAGTTAAAAGGTATCACAAGCAATGATCTTCTCTCTTAACTTCCGTTCTGGCTATCAAGGGAACAAGAAAGTCTAAAATATCTTTTACTGGGGTCACGGGTCACCTTACCAGTGACCATAGCAGTAGGAATGGAAGCCTTGCACTCTCCTGATATTTTAAAGTTAAATTCTCTATAGTGACATATTGCTATAAAAGAAAGGCTTCTGTAAAGTCATAAGACTATATTGAAAACTGTTGCAGGATGCAGAAACCCAAACACACTGAACTAGGAAAAGGCCTAGAAAGAGAAAAAAGCCTCTCTTCTCTCTCGAACACTTTGTTCTACAGAGTGACTCACATTTGGATTTCATTTTTTAAAAGAGGCATAAAAAATAGGGAATGTAAGTCACTTTCTTTGAATAGTTGAGCTTGTTGGGAAGTCCGACCTTGTGGCCTCTCAGAGCTTGTGCAGCTCTCCAGGTTGTGACTAGCCCCTGATGAGCTGTACCAGCAAATGCAATCATACCTCCCTTTCTTAATTTTCTTCTTATTATATTGATACTATCCCTTATAACAAGATAGAGGCAAGCACAATGAAATTTAAGGCACACTTCACTAGAGATGACTGTGTCAGCAGTATGTCATACACTTTTTAATGATTTTTGCACATTGAACATGCACAGAGAGCTCAGCTGGGGAAGGAACATACAAAACCAGGATTTTTTTTTCTTAACCTCTTTTGACAGGCAGTGATGGTAAAAGTATTACAAAAACGGCATTAAAAAAGTGATTCATGACAGATAATTGCTTATAAAAATACAGACGTGGGAAGTCAGGAATTTCAGAACTCTCAAGGTTTGAAGCTCCAGGGAGTTATACTTTCCTGAATTGGAATCTTTGTATATCATTTCAAGAAAGGGCATTCAGGTCTCTATACTTTCCTTGTCAAAGAATATGAAGCCCTTGGACTCCTGGTAGGAAATGGGAACACAAAACCTCAAGGTTTTCTTGGGTCTATAACCCCTAGGGGAATTCAAAGGATTTCCAAATCCCTTGCTCCAAATAGAGTCAGAGAGCTTTACTAATCTTCCTCCCACATGCTTACATATATATCTGCAGAAGCACAACATATTGTTGTTTTGATTTATTGAGAACTGAGGGAAAGAAAAATTGTTTGAATTTTACTGGGTTACAGGGCACGGAGAAATGTCTCTTGACAGTCTTTAGCTATCCACCTGCATACCAGACATCTAAAAGACATGTGACCTGTATTTTCCAAAAAGCCAATGTGTTAGGCGTCCTTGGGGGGTCACTCTTTAACTATATCAGTTTCTTTTAATCTAGCTCATGTGCCTTTAATTTTCCTTTCAGTCTGCTTCATAGACCAATAAAATGTAAACCAGCATGACTATCTCAGAGCCATTTACTTCTGAACACTATTTCTCTAATTTCTGATTGTTTTATTTGCAGAAAGAATTTAGGAAACCTATACTGCTATCCCTCCTTGATTATGGCAAAAATATGGTTTTGTTTTCCTTAAATTCTCTGTGACTAAATAAGCAGATATGATTTTAATGAATTCTTAGAAACGTTCTGCTTCTCTGATAGATTTTTTCTGTCAAATTTTCTTCCTTCCTTTTCCATAGATTATTCTAGAGTATCCTTACGGTGACAGGAAAATAATGATCTATTACACTGGCATGTAATCAGTACAGTGTTTCTCCAGCAATATATTATATCAAATCATCAACATAGCAGCATTACAGCAGTATCACTTTGACAATGATTTAAACTAACATATCATCAGTGCTACTGTACATCACTTCAGAGATAGAGCATGTTAATGCCTCATCAGATTGATGTTGCTGTAGCAAAAAGTATTAGCATAATGCAGGGGTGATGTAAGTACAATAGGTAAGATTGCTAGTGCTGCTGTAAAATTAGGTATTAGCATAATGCAGGGGTGATGTAAGTATGGTAAGTCCATTTTTCCTCTTAATCATTTTTCCAATTAATTTTTCTGTGGAAAGTCCATATGCATTCACTTTACACATGAAGGTCAGATTGTGCTACTCTGCTGCTTATAACTAATCTAATTAGAACAATTAAGCCTAATATTTGCATTGCTTAAGTAAATGAAAATTTTGGTGCTGACTTAAAAGCAATGATAAAATTTCATTTGAGAAATGCTGTCTTGTTCATTATTAGGAACTCTGATGCTGAAAGTCTAACATAATGCCTTGGCTGAAAATTCAGGAAGGTTCCTTCTGTTCCTGGTGGTTTTCTTATCCAATTTCTGTGTTTATGATTCGGTGCAACAGCAAACAGATTATTTGAATGATATCTTGTGCAAGTCACTTCTCACTCAGCAATATCTCTCTCATTTAGCAACTGTTTTAACTTTGCTGATTAAAGCCTTTGTCTTGTGAATTGTTTGCTATATAATAGTCTATGATTGGTCTTTAATAAAGACTTACTAAATTGATCTATAAGGGGGGAAAAATCTTTTTTTTGTATGGGTGGGAGTTTTTTTCTCCTTACAGGCAAAAATTATTATTAATCAACAGCAGGATCAAAAGAAGAGGATTGATACCACATTTCGGCTAGCAACAAAAGCAGCAAAAGTTTCTACCTCTCCCACAACTGGACCCCTGAAAAGGAGTGACTCCCTTGATCTCATTGCTCTGGGGTGGAAGCTGACCAGGCAGAAAGGTTCTGGATTTATTCCTAGCCTGAATACATTGTTGCTGGCTCTTTGTTCCTCTCCCTATGCTGGGAAAGTTATGATCCATGCCCTCTTCTCACAGTTTGTGGCTGAGACCAACTGGGCTCTGAGACAGCTACTTATCTTGAAATGTAAGGCAGCAATACAAAGTGACAATGTAGCGGTTTTAAGTAAAGGTGCTAACAAAAATTATCCCTCAGATTCTTTTAGCATCCAATAAGGATGGCTGAATTATTTCCAAGCCGTAGATAATTTTTTTCAAGCCATTCAAACCTGCATCGAAATCACTGTATTGTTTATACCACAGTTCACCACAATCCCCACATTGCTGAAAATGTGTTTCTTTGTAAACCATTTATTCAGAAGATTTAATTGCTGAAACTGCTGTTCAGTGCTGAACGGAGATATATCTTTGTTTCTAACTAGCACATTTCCATATTGCATTAAAAAGTCCTAGCACACAATCACACTGAGAGAGTTCTGTTCTTCACATTTTAGATCTTCCACTGCATCAATGTGTCATTAATATCCCAATCCCGAAAGTCATTAATGTTTAGTTAAACTAGAAGCAGTAGGTGCAGCAGTCCACACTGAGATATCAATAGTTATAATTCACAAAAATCTAGAGATGAACTCCTGTGACTTTGGCACCTTTAAAAAGGTTAGCCTGAGAGTCCTCTTTATGGAAACCATAGGAGAAAATTTTAATCATGTATATTTGAAATGCCAGTAGGCAGGATTGAGAGTTTTCCCTGGTTCATAAGAAATTTGTTGAAAATGAGAGAACTTGCTGCATACTCCTTTTCCACCGGCAATTTGCAAGTCCTCTGTGCCTTTTGCTTGTGCTGCTTTGAGATTTAGGATGTGAGAACAGCATGCTACTCAGCACTTGTCTGGCCACACCTGGAATACTGAGTTCATTTTTGGACCCTGCTACAAAAAAAGGATGTGGACAGCCTGGAGAGGATACAGAGAAGGGGCCCAAAGCTGATCAAAGGGCTAGGAAGCCTGTCGTATGAAGAAAGGCAGAGATAATTGGGTTTGTTCAGCCTTGAGAAAAGAAGTCTTAAGGGAAAACTTATCACCATGTTCCAGTAGTTAAACGGTAGATACAAAGAAGATGGACAGTCCCTTTTTACAGTGAGTCACATGAAAAACACAACGGGTAATTGGTACTAGTTACTCCAGTGAAGATTCCAACTGGACACAAGTGGAAAATTTTTCACAATGAAACAATCAGGCATTGGAATAATCTCCCCAGCGAAGTGTTAGATTCCCCAACATTGGATGATTTTAAGAGTCAGCTGGACAAGGTGCTGGACTAACTTGTCTAGACCACGCTTTTTCCAAGATAGGTTGGACCAGATGATCCTGGAGGTCTCTTCCAATCTGGTAGTCCATGATTGAACAGATTCTGTGGAAAGGAATTACACAGCAAAGGCAGGTATGGCAGTCATGCCTAATAAAAGGCTTCTGTGACTCAGCACATCAGCTTGTTGTGTGATAAATATTACATATATAGCCCAGTATATTCACCTTTCTAGAGCTGTGCAGAACTTAAATTTCAGAGCAACTTCTCAGCAGGCTGGTAGCAGGTATGCACTGGAAATCAGTTCCCATTAGCATTCCAAGTTACTGAGCAACAGGGCAATTCTCAGGCTTCCCATGAAACGCACCACAAGTGATCTAATGTTAACACTAAGAGGTTTCGTTGTGGCTAAGCAGCTCCATGAGTACTATGTCACCTACCTCATTGCCCTGAAATGATTTAAACAAGATTTCTCTGTCTGGTCCATAACGAATCAGGCCTGCTTGTACTTTGACCTGCTAAATGATTAAATACTTATTCTCTGCCTTCTGTTTTTGCTGCAGTCAAGCAAGCTGCAAGATTTGACATCTTCTCTCTCACACAGTCTTCTCTCCAGACTGATCAGACTTCATGTCTCATGAAGGAAATTCATCACCTTTGTTATGTTGTTTCTGTGGTTAAGTTTCTTATCAACAAAAAGTGAGATTATTGTTCCAGCATCACCTTTCACATTTTAACCATAGAAATTATTTTGTCTGTTAGATTAAACTCATATTTTCCTACATAAGCAATTAGAGAATGTGTGATTCATTTAACATTCTTTTAAAAAACTAATTCATTTGACCTTCTTAAATGTCTTACTACAATAAATATTCTTGCTCTAATAACTTCCTGCTGTTAGAGAGAAAATGTGAGTGTATATATACATGCTGGTTTTGGCTGAGATGGAGTTGGTTTTCTTCAGTGTCTAGTGTGCAGCTGTTTTGTATTTGTGCTGAAAGCAGTGAGGACAATCTAGAGATATTTTTGGCATTGTTGAGCAGCACTTACAATGAGCCAAGGACTTTTCTGCTTTCCATACTGCCATGCTGGTGAGGAGACTGGGAGCACATGGGAAACTGGGAGGAGACACAGCTGGGACAAGTGACCCAAACTGACCAAAGGGATATTCTATACCATATGACATCATGTTCAGGATATAAAGTGGGGGAAGAAGGAGGGAGTGATGGCATTTTTCTTCCCAAATAGCCATTGTGCATGTTGCAGCCCTGTTTTCCTGAAGGCAGCTGGACACCTGCCAGTCCATTGGAATCAGTGAATTAATCCCTTGTCTTGCTTTGCTTTCATGAATGGATTTTGTTTTCCCTATTAAAATGTCTTTATCTCAACCCATGAGTTTTCTAGCTTTTACCCTTCCATTTCTCTCTTCAATCCTGCTAGTGATGGAGTGAGCAAGTGGCTGTGTGGTGCTTGGTTGCTGGCTGGGGTTAAACCATGACAATACATTATATATGTAAAAAATATTAAAATATGTATCACCAATGGGGAGACAATGAGCAGTGGAAGGTTAAATAGATAGTCCTATTCTCTTTCTTTCTGCTCTATGTTGATTAGTAATGTTAAACAGCTTGCACGGAATCCATGTCCTTTCCTCTCCTTCTATGGCTTTATCCCATTTTGTCTGAAAGAATCCCATAGATCAATATATCTGAAATTCCACTTGTCAGCTCATAATAAAAACAGACGATGCTTTAATATGCAAGAATTTCAGAATGCTTCTCCATTTCAGTTAGCATTTCCAGACAAATATTAGGTAGACAAAGGAAGAAGCAGTAAGCAAAAACTTCTGAGATTTCAGTAAGATGACTCCTAACCGTGCTTAACTGTTGAACCTCTGAGTATAATTGCTTTCATTTAAAATGAAAAACACAGATTTGATTTTTCTTTTACCTTCTGACAGTCCTATAGAGCTCTGGAGAAACTGGTAGCTTCCACACACTTCATTTATTAACTATGTTTCTTGTGTCTGTGTTGATTAATAAAGCTCACGTTGACAAGAAAGGCTGCTGTGACACAAAGTAGTTACAGGGGATTTTTTAGAGAACCTTTCTCATATGCCTAATTTATTAGTTATCACTATCTTGTCGTCTGCCATTTTCAGCCAATCTGCTGTAGCTAACTAACTCAGTGAAAGAGTAAAAAACAATTAAAATAATCCACTACACTGGAAAATGAATGCAGCCTGCACACAGCTGAAGTACGTCCTGCAGATGAGGAGATTCTATTATCCCTCCAATTATGATTTTTAATTATGTGTAATTGCTCTTTATAGTATATTCAAAGAAATTTTCAGAGCCTTTACAAATTCAACATCCCAGCCACATGAACTTCTGACAAATTTTACTTATGGTCTCCATCTGATGGCACCAGACAAATGAACAGTAAAATTGTAACGGGTCAACTGTGGAACTTTATAGAGCGTGGGACTTTTGTTTCCTGTTTTACTTCCTTTGTTTGTGATGAAATAGCATTTTTTGTTTGGATTTCTGCTTACCCACCACCATAGCTACTGCAAGTCCATTGATTTCCCTGCAGCCTTCAGCCTACAGTATTGAACCTCATAAGATTTCTGCTGCTTATAGCAGAAAGTGAAGAACTAGTTAGTAAAGAGAATTCTGATCCAACAAATTATTGAGCAAAAGCTTATACCTATACCTGAGATATATCTCAGAATATGAGTAATTGCTCTGCAATTTAATCAGAGTAATCCTGTAAAATATAGAAAACCTTGGATTGTCATCAACTCCAGTAGGCCTAGTATCACAGAAATAGAGGTTCTTACCTGACCAGGAAGGAGGCACTGGTCTCTCTGAATTATTGCTGCTCTCTCTCAGGTCAATCCTTCTCATTCGCTTATCCATAAGTACAATTTGTGTTTTCTAGTTCTTAGGCTGAGTTTTGAATCAACTAGCTCCATAATCAGAGATTTTTATAGATATTGACTAGACCAAATTTCTACATTACTTCCCTGGTGAACAGCTATGGATACAATGAGGGAACAGACACAAATAATGTTTATTTTACCACTAGAATTTAACTACTAAAGGAAGCAACTTTCATGCACATATTGTAAACTTATCTCCAGGCCTACAATCCCCGAACCACAACCTGGGAAGATGCAACTTCATTAGAAACTATCAATAGGTCTCTGGGTACTAATCTGATTCCATGTTCAGTCCTCTTCCCTCCCTTTTAAATTGCAACATCTCCTTTGGACTACTAATTTTCTGTGTACAGAATTACTCGATGCCAATCATGCCAAATAATTGTTGACACAAAAATCCTCAGTTGTCTGGCTTTTTCTTTCCAGTTTCTTTTTCCCTTATGGTCATATTAAACTACGCTTAGTTTGTCTAACTAAGAAATTTAAGTCTAAACATGAGACTGGATTGTTTTGGTTCTTTCATAAGCAAAATGAAATTATTTCCTGATACTATTTTATTATTCTTGGATAATCTATTTAGTCTAAGCAAGAAATCCAACACATGAGTAAGATGACAGAAAACACCACACTGGCTTTAAAACATTATTAGCAATCCCAAGAGCTAGTTTCAGGTGTATTTTCATAGGAAATGTATCTGGAAAAAATTTTCCACATTATGTTTTCTTATTCTGACCTTCAAGAAGTTTTTATTTTTAAGGTTCTGATATTAAGCTAATATTGATTTTATTATTAAAGAAGAACAATTATTTGAAGTTAATAATACTTCTGTCTGCTGTGGAAGACTGAGGAAATGGAAGTACTGGAATTTTAATATCTATCACAATTTCTTTCTAAAGGTCATATGGTTCATTTTTATGCTGAGGCTAAAATTATTTCAAACACTTTTTGTACTTGATATGGTTTACATCAAAAAGAAAATGTATGGAACTAGTATATTTCGCTTGATTAATCAGAATAAAGTCTAATTTACATATTTGATCATTTGAAAAAAATGTTTTGGATTCATGACTGGATAAACAGCTACATCAAGTGAAAGATGTGGAGACAAGAAGGCTGAAATATTTCTATGGAAGAGTGCCCTAGCAAAACTGGACATGAGATTTCTAGCTCTTGGATGCAAGCTTGTCTGTTTAGAAATGTAGCAGAAAAAAGAAACAATTCAGTCCCTTTCAATGGCTGGAAAATATGCAGTTTTCATGTACTTTCAAAAACCTACAGAACATCTGTATTACATAATGCAGACTGCAAAATATTTCTTGGAAACCAATCATGAACATTAAATTTGTAATAAAACACCAAAGCTTCAATTATAATGTGCCACAGGGAAAGAAGTGAACAATCAGCTAAGATCTGTATTATACAGCTGAAAGATATTTCTTCAATAATTAAAATATTTATATGTTCTTTTCACCACTTATTTTGATTGGTACCGTACCAAAATCTGTTTCAGATTTTTTAAGCTGATATGATGTACGTTCTAGGATGGATGGATAAGAAGGGACTGTATTTTGATATAATGCCTGTTTTTTAGCAAGTCTTACCCTAGAAAGGTTGCACAGAAATGCAGGTCAACCTTGCATCTGTTTACAATTTCAATTGTCATCTTTTAGCCAAATAAGTGCTTTGGGATTTACTTGAGATCTTATATTGTATTCTTGTTCTAATCATAGTCATATAAGGTAATTGCAATCGTATTCATCATCTCATTAATTACTTTTTTTTATGTAAGTGTTCATATTAGAAAAATGCAAGTTTTGATCACTCTGAATGGCTTGTCATAATTTTGGTATTTTATGTTCACTAGTAATATAAGTCTACATTTAGTTATTCATTGAAAACTGATCATTTAATTTCAATAATGCAAAACTATTTTTGATAAAAATAAATGATCATGACTTTAAATAGGAGAAGCCTTAGTGACAGTGAATATCAGCCTTCCTACTGATTGGATATCTGCTTTATAATGATTTATCTGATTGCCAAAAAATGAAGGCTGAATGCAATTTTTTTTATCTTGTTGCAGCAATTTTACAGAAATAAATCCTCGCATCCCAGTAGTATACTTTTAACAAAGACATAGGCTTTGATTGACTAAAGAAATAAATTTTTCAAATCATATAGAACTGGTTTTCTGAAGAGGTAGACATTACAAGAGGAGGCAAGAGTAATTTCAGAAATTAAATAGAAAAAAATAAACATATATGGCTTTTTATTGCATTGCTTATTCAAACAGGAGCTCCATTTGATAGTTTAGGTTTATTTTTTCCATTTAATTTCCACATTTTTCTTTATTATATTTCCATATTCAAATTTCCATAAATCAATTAAGTGATTCTATAAATGCACTTACAGAACCTGAAATTTTCTTGTCTTTGCAGGCAGAAGTGATAGGGCAAGACAGAAGAGGTGGAGCACTGCTTACAGAAATTAAACACAACAATTCCTTTCAGTTAATGCTGCACTGCCTGTAGTTGCATTTCTGTCTCTTAAAATTATACACCTTAATTTCATATTTTTGTAACATTAGTTGCCTAAATATTGATAGACATGACATACTTCATGTGCTGATTGCATTGGCAAATGCTTGTTTACTGGAAGGATAGTCTCTATTAAGACTAGAAATTATGTTTCTCTCACTTATCTATCATGAAGCATGGTATTTTTTTCACATTTAGTGCGTCACTAAACTTGATTTTGGTCAGCTATATTCTCAACTGGTCACAAAGAACAAATCGCAAGCAGGTAACCTTATTTAAAAGGTGGGCTGCTGAAGATGATCAGTTTGGAGGCTCAACTGTAGAATATTTAGCACATTGTAGGCACTCAACTGTCTTTCTCCACATAATCTGACCTAACAGTTTGATTTTGAATGTGAAATCAATTTTTTTTCCAAAGGCCAAATAAAATTTGAAATATTGCACATAAAATCATATAGTCACTAAGGTTGGAAAAGACCTCCAAGATTGTTGAGCCCAGCAAGCACCACTGCGTTCACCACTAAACCATATCCCTAAGTGTCACAGTCATACATCTTTTGAACACATCCAAACATGGGAATTCTGCCACTTCCTTGGGCAGCTTACTCCAATATCCAAATTAAACCTCCCCTGGTGCAACTTCAGGCCATTTCCTCTTAATCTGTTCACTTGTTACCTGGGATAAGAGACTGACTTGCCCCTCACTACAGCCTTTTCTCAGGTAGCTGTAGAGAGCAATAAGGTCTCCTTCGAGTCTCCATTTCTCCAGGAAGAATGTCCAGGGACAAAAGAAAGACTTTCACAAAGAGAAATGGCAGATTATTACAAGAAGAAAGATGTCCACATAGAAGATTATCACAAGAATTTTTTTCATAAAAATACACAAATTGTATTATTTATCTTAGTAAATTGTACAAAAAGTACATAATTGCAAACAGGAAAAAAAAGTGCCAAACAATAAACAAAACTCAAAACCCAGTGAGTGTTTAATTTATACTGAAGAAAAAATCTTTCATCTTCTTTTTCTATGTTGAAATGGTGTAAGATCTGTTACACTATGATTCTGAAAATTATTTTTAGCAACTGTTTTTTTTTTAGTAATTGATGTCAGCATGAGTTTCTAAGAAAAATATGATTATTATTATTTGTAGAACTTCATAGTGCTGCATATGAAAGAGAAAACTTCTATCTGATCTGTGGCAAATGATTTCTAGAAGCACCAGATTTTGTCTTGATACTCCTGCTTTATCATTGTATTCAACATCACCAATGATTGTTCACAATATAAATGAAGAATTTTAGACCCAAAGAAAGTGAAGTAGAAATTTTTAATATCTGACTTCCAGCATATTTACAGTTTTGTGAACATCTGCTATGATTAACATTTTGCTGGCTAATAAAAACAATATCTGTTTCAAATAGGCAGTTGCTATTTGAACAGCTTAGCAGAAGAAAACATTCCACTCACATGAGTAAAACATTTCATCTGACCTTATAAGTTATATATTTGACATAGATAATAGTCTTTAGGGTCCATGCAGGAGTCTGGTTGGCCTTAATATTTAATTCCCTAGTAACCCAATTGAGCAAAAGCCTCCATTGAAGAAAAGATAAATTCTTCCTGCAGTCACTACACAGTGTGCTTTTACAGTGCCACACATGGACTCATTAATTAATGACATATTTTAAAGTGTCCTTTAGTCCTCTGACATGACAGTTATCCTGTTGAGTTATGGTTCTCAGGTACCAGGGGATGGTCGCTGGAAGCCTCTGCCAAGAAGTGAGTCTACAGAGTCTTGAAAACTAGTGAAGCTTCCCTGCAGAGGCACATCATCTGGAAAAGTTAAGCTGTTAATAATTTATCATCTGTGAAGAGGAATGAAAGCATATTTATTATCCTTAATATGATTTTGTCATTTTTTTCCCCCTAAATATTTGCACAGTGCTCTGCAGCTACAAAGGAACTGTTAGGAGATTGGCTTTCTGTCATTACTGCTTTGTGTGTGCCCACGATCAGTCATCAGAATTTTGGCTCAGGAGCTCATATGTTCAGGCAGGCAGGCCTGTCTTTGCTGTCTTTGACACTTCTACAGGATAGTGAAATCATAAACCTATCATGTGAGATAACAACTTGAAAAATATAGTTTCATTGCCTTTCAGATACTTCAACTCCAAGTGATCCCATTAATTTCTTTTGACTTAAACACACAGCACTTCTTAAAGTAGTTTTCTTTGATTGGATACTCTCTTAAGCAGTGGGCTCTAAAATAGATATATGTCAGATACATCAGTTAAACTAGCAAAGCTCTGTTACACTATCACACCAGTCAGACTCATTGAAGTTGTTGCTGATTTATAAGTAGTAATGAATCAAGTCTTCAATAAAGGTGCTGTTGTGGCACTTCATGTCTGATCCATGAAGGAAATTCCTTCTTCAGAAAAAGATTAAAAATGTACACCTAAAATGTATTTCTCTTGTATGTATGTAAATCTTACAGCTTTAAGACAAGAGAGTATGGTTAATTTATATCTCTGTTCTGTAATGCTGTACATAGTAGATGGGATTTACAGCAAATCTTAGAACTGATCATGGACTTAGATGTAGAAAGCCAAATTCAACTATTGCTGCTGTCTGGAACATCACCAAGCACAAAGCCAAGGATCTGACTCTAGAATTGGAGCTGGTACTCAATAATATATTGTTCTCTCTGCTGATTCTCCCTACATTGATAAATGAGTCATAACAACACAAGTTCATGCTGTACTCTGTCTACAAGGATTTTGGCAGAGGTACTTTTTGAAGTATGCAGTAAATCATACCCCTCCCCACTTTCAACTTCATTATAGGTGGAAAGGAGAGATCTTGCTTTACTTTTGTAATATATTATTAATCTTAAAAAAAAATTGCTTCTGTTTTAGATGTCTTACCCAGTTTCATACAGGTTATTTGTAACTGACATTTTCAATGTATATGGCAGTTTTGCACTTGGTGGATAGACAATCTTCAAACAACTCCCAGAAGGGAGAAATTGATTATTTCAGAGTTTATCAGATAGAGATGATTTAAAGAAGGTTCTTGGGGATCCTTTCTGTAGAAAAGCCTGCCAAAAGAGTGGCAAAGTATCACAAAGCATTGGTGGCACTATGATTAGTGTCAGCAGCACTCGGTTACATCCACTGTGATGAAAATAGCAAAGAGAATATGACAGTTATTTCACCATCCCTGCTGAGCTCAGATTTGAGCTTCCTTGCTTTAGAAGCATTCTGCTTTCCCCTCCACTTGTTTATGAGTGTCTCAATATCTGACTCAATCACCCCAGTGAGCAGGCTTGGGGTGTCAAGAATCTGGGAGGGAACCCAGCCAGGCCAGTTGATACGAGAAGACCAAAGGGATATGCCTTACCCAATGAAGTGCTCAGCAATAAAAGCTGTGGGAAAAGAAGGGATGTTCATGGTTATGCTGTTTGTCTTCCCAAGTAATCATTAAGCTTGATGGGGCCTTGCTTTCCTGGAAGTGGTGAAATTTCTGTCTGTCAATGGGAAGCAGCAAATTTATTCCTTGCTTTGCTTGTGTGTGCTGCTTTCGCTTTACCGATTAAACTGCCTTTATATCAACCCACGAGTTTTCAGCTTTTGATCTTCTGACTCTCTCTCTTACCCCACTGAGGAGGGTGTGACCCAGAATCTGGGTAGGCTTAGCTCACCATGTGAGGATTGATTGGTTTGTGAGATTTTGTAAATTCATTTGCAGAAGGCACTCAACAAAGTTTTAGCTAATTAGTTTTTTTTAATTTCCAGCTTCAGGTAATGCAGAATCATTACAAGCTTCTGCTATAAATATTCGGCCAGGTACTATACATAACACACTGGGAGGTTCAGCCACTCTCAGCTACTGATTCATAGTTGACAACACATTTTATTACATAAACAATAGATCAAACACCATCAGCAGATCAATTGAAGTTTGTGTAAGATTCCTGTTGCTTCATGTAATGCTGTTTCATATGACAAGGCATTATGAGAAAACTTCAGGTAAATCCTTTGACTTACTAATAATGGATAAAGGTGATTCTTACTTAGAGTGTCCGTGAGAGTGATTGATGTAGGCACAGAAGAAAGTAGTCCTCTATAATAATTTTAAGCAGACTTAATTACTTTAAACATAACGCAGTCTTTTATTTAAGTCCTATAGTAGGATATCACACACAGCCCAAGTAAGATTTCCTCCATCTCCTATTACTGTTATGTGAATTTCCATCAAAAAACCCCATTTTATTGATACACATATCATAATTTATTTAGCTTTATATAGAAATGCCTTTTTCCCTGTTTGCCCAAGACTGAAAGTACTGTTCCCTGACAAACTAGTCAGCTTACATTTGGCTCTTATAAAAGTATTTTTACAAATTCAATCTTTAAAGCACCCATACAACTCTTAGTTAACCTAGCCTTGAGACTGGAGAGATAAGAAATCAACGCATAAAAGGCAGTATTACATATTGAAGTACAGTCTGACTGTCCTACTCTGTGAAGCAAGAGCTTTGGTTTTCTTACTCTCCACAATGAAACACAACTCCTTTTGCCATAATTGCACTTGGAAAAAAAACCAGTAACCTCCTCATATCAGAGGAAAACAGTAAGAAAAAAATCCATTTTCATGACATTGTGTTCGTGACTCAGAGAAGAGGTTTAATCTAAGAAACCTGGTTTTGTATCCACATTAAGTAATTGTACCCAGACTAAGTGACGTTTCTAGCTTGAGGTCCTAGCAGCTACCTTTCTCCAGTGACTATGTAAAATGCATAGGTTCAGCACACTTGCACCTGTGTCTGGTACCTGAAATTAAAACAAAACCCTTTTTGCATCCATTTACTTCCTGAAAATGCATTCCTTGAGTACACCTCCCAGTTGTTAACTCCCTCTGCCATCATATCACTTTCATATTTTAGCTTTCAAAGGAGCACGAGACACAAAGCAGTACTTCACAATCAGTAGATAAACTGAAATGACTTCTAGCAACTGTAGCAAAAAATCACAGTGAAATCCTGGACTTTGAGCAGTAAATTCTGAGCTACCTGTTGTTGATCTCAATTGATCTTTGCAAAATCCATGACTAGCTTGTGGTCTAGCTAGATAGAAGACAGATGATAGATAGGTGTAATCCTCTTGGATATTGAGAGAAGTTGATATCAGGACAGTGGTCCCCTTGTTTCTTTAATATGAAAAAGTGTACAAGGAATATTAGCTATTTTGCTTTGTCTCTTATTTATGTTGGGATATGCACATCTGCTTGGAAAAGCTTCTGTTCCATTACATACTCATAAGACAACTCTGGATTGCTAGCTATATGACTACCAGGGTTTAGCATTTATCACTTCTATCTCAAATGTCTTGAGCGTATACTGTGTACCTTTGCTATTCTGCTGTGAGCAATCCTGACTGTGAAATTTGTGACACATCATGATAACACACAAGCCATGGAAGGTGATGGATACAAGGAGCAGATAAAAAAGATCATGCAGAGTACAAACAAAAAGATAGAAATGATCAAAAAATCAGTTTAATTTTAGGAGAAATGCAGCATTTGATTTTATAATTCACTAGAAACTGAATGTTTGTCATGGTGAAGGTCTAAATAAATGAGTTTCATATGAGATTCGTATTTTCTGTGGCACAACAAACTGTCTACTCTATGTGATACTTAGTCTGTTATTGATATATGCTTCACCTTGAATCTTCATCCTGCCCCACAGCATGTCATTTCTCTTCCTAGAAATCTTTCATCAAATTCAAATTCCACTGCTGCCTTACTGCAACTAAGAGCTCAGAACAGTTAATCAGCATGTTGCATTCAATTAATTGTGTTTTTCAGGTGTTGTGGTTTTGGGGTAATTTCATTTCTAATAGTCTCAGGGCAGGTCATTCAACTGAAATTTCTGGGAAGCTCTTTATCATGTCATTTCTAGGACTGTGTGCAGTCCTTCATTTGTATACCTTCAGTAGGAGGACTTTAAAGGCTAAAGATATATGCATTGAACTTTGTTATGCTAAATAAAATTTCTGGTAATAAGAAACCTTCGGTCTACTTTGGACTTTGTATTTTCATAGCTTAACAAACAATTTTCTTACTGCCAAGCCAAGTTTATAAAATCAAAAGTATTGTGAAACAAGAAAGCCAAAAATTGTGGAGTTTGCAGCTACCATATGTGCTGTGTTTATAATTTTAAAATATATAATGTGCATAAAGTGCAGTTTGGGATTTGCAGTTTGTATTGTGTGCTCTTTAGTACCAAATCATTGGCAGGAAAAAAAACAATTTGAAAAGAGAGTTTTTCTCAACACTGAAAAGATTAAAACTTTATGACTTCTGCATTTTGAAGGATATGATTTTAGTGCAGTCTGGGCTTTTTTGTTAGAATTCCAGTCAGTCTGTTTATTTTCTAATTAAGTCTATTGACCTCATTGGACATTCTGTGAGGTAATGTGAGAATATCCTAGATGGGGAAGGAAAGATATATAGACCATTAGGCGGGACCCAAGGAGCAAGTGTCAAAATTGTAAATAAATCCAATGAAGTTAGACTTTCTCTTTTAAAACTCCAAGCCTTTTTCACATGTTATCATCTTTGTACATTGGATACTGAAGAGGAAATGAAAAATTAGGATTCTTTTAACCTCTTTTTTTTCACTGTTTTGTGCAGTTTTATTCAGCATTTTCTGCACTGAACTATAGGTTTTGGTCAGTGTTGACTGTGATAACACTTTGTTTGAATTCATAGATAAAGGCAAGAAGCAAGGTTTGCAGAAGTTAAAATTCTTGCCTATCAACCTTCATTTCATTCTGGTCTTTATTAAAAGAACAACAAAACCCACTTAATACAGAGGTTACAGCTGTTGAGTAATTAATAAAGTGATACAGAGTGACATCTATATTAATTCTACATATTCCTGAAAAGTGCCTGGGACACTTATCTGTATATATCCTGCAGAATATAAGAATTACAGCTTTATGTATTTTATAATGGAACTTACAATAGAAGGATCTTATCAGATGTACAGAGATTTTTTTAATACTCCCATTATAACAAATGGTAAAAGACAAATAAGCATAACAAAGATGAGAACAAAAATTATTGTACCACTAACTTTTTCTATTTGAAAATCATAAGTGTACCAACTATGTTTATTTTGGAAGACTGGGTCTATGGTGTGTGAACCCTAGAATTTTTTAGGACATTAAAACATGTAAGTGCATGTTCCACCACCCGGTTCTCTTTCTTTCTGCTCCCGTTTTCATATTTAATAAAATCTGTAATATTTTGTAACAAATCTTACCTACAAAGAAATGTAATCACTGCAGAAATTCAACCTTTTTCAATAAACCCACCAAAAGCCAGCACCAAAGCCTCTGCCTCTGAACTGTAAGAAAACCAAAACATTATTCCCAAACTTACTTAAATCTTCTTGGGGGAAAAAGTATAGAAAAAATTGACAAATCTATCTGTCTGGCATATTCAAGCATGTAAGTAGGCTGAATACCCTTAAGCTACTTCCTTTCTAAAATTATAGTTTATATAAAAGGATTAATTGTACAAGTTTAGTATATAATTTAGTTATCTAAGTAAGACACTAAGTAAGTTGAGACTTGGGTTCTACAAACATTGTTTCCGTACACAGATATTGTTAGAAACGAAGCTATTTTCTAAAAGATTTCTCTCTGAGCAAAGAGTTAAAGCAAAGAAATCTCAATACTTATGAAGTATTTAAATCAGCTGTCTCTTGTTGCTTTTGTCTTAATTTCATTTTATTTCTTTTCAGAAATATTGGATTGCCAGATGTGTGGCTTCTGCTCCTAATTTTTTTTATTAGAAAAGTTTTAATTAAAATTTTTAGAAACATAGTCTGAAGAACAAGACATGAATATATTCAGTGAGAAGAAAGCTATTTGCTTTAAATATGGTATAAATAGCAACTTCTGCCAGTTACAATGGTTACTTATATTAGGCTTAATATGTATCTTTCATTAAATGCTTGAGAGAGAATCTATAAACCAGAGTTAGTACACAGGAGATTAAAGACTGAAGTTCCTTCTCAATTTGCAAGCTCTTAACTCTGTAAGAGTGCTTGTGTTTTGCTCATTACTGTATTAATGAATGAAGTTTAAAACCTACTGAGACAAAGTTTTAGCAGACATTATGTTTGATTCATTGCTTAATAAGGTCTAGCCAATCAGCTAATATTCCTCTTCATAGCTCTGCCAATTTAAATGTAGTACATGCTGATTGTCATATATTTGACAGGCTTAGCAGAACATTTCATAGAACAGTTTCTGTCATACCATTCCCTCCTCACACTGAAAGAATCTCAGTGCTATTCCTGTTAAAAACCACTTGGAATTAATGCCAGTATGATTAGTTTGAACATCAAAGGCAAAAACCTGGAATGCATATCTGAGAACATAAGGGACTCTGGAGTGCAGGTAGGTTTTCATCAATGCTCCTGGTCAAAGGATGTTGGAGTGGGATCCGGACCCGGAGTAACGACGAATCTCAACATGAGTATGGTCGTTCTCCTTTATTCTTAGTGCTTACAAGATATATATAGATATTCACACAGTGCACGCGAATGCAGCGGATACATGATTGGTTTATTGCCCCTGTCCCAGTGTCCAGGGCAAACTTATGATTGGTGCAGGCGTGTGTCTGTCCACGCTCCAGGACTTTCCCAGGAATTCCTTGGAGCCTGTTGACACCGGACCCAGAGCCGGTCGGAGCCAGTTCTGCCAAGCAGAGCTCTCTCCTTATCAGCAGGTTCAAGGCTCGGTCACAGCACGCTGTAGGCCTTACACCACACTACAAGCTGGGTTGTCAACTCCAAGGAAATCATGTTCCTTTTCGCATAGCCATTCCTCCACAAAAGGAGAGGGGTTTGAAAGGCTTGGTTGCATCTGGTAAACAAATTAATGCTTATGGGACTGGTGCCACAGCTAAAGTTTCAGCTACTTAGACTATGGGATCACTTTGAGAAACCTTCTCTACTGAGAGCAGATGGGATCTGTCAGAGAAGGGGAAAAGCATCTTCAGTCATGTGGTTGCCAATGTTGTGAACATGGTTTTCAACTAAAGTGGCTGGAGGAGGGCAACCTCAGTCTATCCTACTCTGACCAACTGCATGCCAATGTCAGTGAGAGATGTCTAGAGCCTGGAGATGGATCCCAGGTCAGAAGGAGGGCACCTGAAGAGTGACACAAAGGAACTGCAGCCTCTCAAGCCAGTAAATCGGCTTCATTAGGGGCCTGAATTTAATGTCTCTATGCAAATGTACCCAGCATGGGGAACAAACAAAAGAACTCAGAGAGGTATGCACACCTGCAGTTCTACAATCTTATTGGGACCACAGAGACTCTGTGGGATGGCTCCTATGACAGGCGTGTTGGATTGGAAGAATGCAGGCTCTTTAGGAAGGACAGGCAGAGAAGGGGAGGAGGCAGTGTTGCCCTCTATGTCAGTGACCAGCTGGAGCACATGGAGCTCTGCCCAGAGATGGATGAGGAACTGATCAAGGTCTTATGGGTCAGGATTAAAGGGAGGGCAGAGACAGGTGGCAGTATAGTAGGGGTCTTTACAGGTCACCAGACGAGGAAGAATAAGTTCATTAAACCTTCTACAGACAGATAGGAGCAGCCTCATATTTGTGAACCCTGGTCCTCTTAGGGAACTTCAGACACCCTGGTATCAGTTGAAGGGCCATCACAGCAGGGAATGAGAAATCCAGATGGTTCCTGAAATGTGCTGATGACAACTTCCTTCTTCAAGGGATAGAGGAGCCAATGAGGATTTGTGCTATGATGGATCTTGTTCTCAACAATAAGGTGGCACCGGTGGGAAATCTGAAGCTCAAGGGCATCCTGAGCTTCAGTGACCATTCAAGAGGAGGATGCACAGAAAGGTCACTACCCTGGCCTTCAAGAAAGTGGACTTCAGCCTCTCTGGGGCTCTGCTTGGTAGAGATTTGGTTTGCTGATCATACAAAACTAGGAGCAGTGGCTGATACACCAGAGGGTTGTGCTGCCATTCAGTGACACCTGGACAAATTAGAGAGTTAGGCCAAGAGGAATTTAATGAAATTCAGTGAGGGCGAGTGCAGGGTCCTGCACCTGAGGAGGAATAACCCCATGCACTAGTACAAATTAGGGGTTGATGTACTGGAAAACAGCACTATGGAGAAAGACCTGGGAGTCCTGGTTGACTGATTAACCATGACTTAACAAGCTTACCGTGGTATCCATATGACACCAGGCACTAAGATTGAAAATCTTTAAGAATTGGTATGAAACATAATATTTTAATATTTCTTGTCTAATAATTCATTGATCATAAAATTAAGACTTTAAAAAACAAATCCATGGAAATCTTTGTGATAGATTTTCTCAGCAGTCTAAGGGGTTTTGTAGGTTTTCATAACTATAAATTTAACCTTAATGACTTTGACTAAACTTGTAAGTGCAATATCATATCATATTTAATGCATTTTCTGTGCAATGATGTAGTTTCACCTTCATCACCAAAATAAATAGTTTTTCACATTAGTACAGGAAAATTAAATCAGTCTAGGAATACACAAGTTCAAAACTGTATACATATCTGTGCAATCCATCATGCTAATCACAATTTGTTGTTCTGCATTCAAATTTGACAATTTAATCTTCTTCACATTTGTGTTTATATTTATGCAATTATGTATATTATACAGAAATATAGTTGCATTATATTACAATTTTTATATTTAAAATGAGAAATGTTAGAAAAATTTTGCACAGAGTAACTACAGTCACATAATAATAAATTATCATTGTTGTTAAAAAATTATATCATAGAAAGCAGCAAAGGCAGCTCTTGTTTTCAAGAAGTGAAGCAATGTGCTTCCAACACTTGCAAATATTGGCATAATATTTCACAGAATCACAGAATTGATCAAGTTGGAAAGGACCACAGTGTGTCATCTGGTCCAACCTCCCTGTTCATGTAGGGACATCCTAGAGCACAGCAAATGTAAGCAAACCACAGTATTTGTGATTTTAATTGTTTGTTTGATTATTTGTTTTAATGTTTAGTGCATGGGTCTGCATTCAGGGATTCCTTATCTCGTTTACAATATACAATTTTCTTATAAAAATGAAAAATTTGAAGATGTACTCAAAACAGTTACAGAGATCTTCTAAATCTGAGGTACATAAATGTCATACTAAAAAGAACAAAATTCCATTGTCTGAAAACCAAGGACCATTTTTCTGATAATGCAGCTTAACAAAAGTAGTTATAATTTGGTCCCCATCTTTTTCTGATATTTGTGAGTTTTTTCTCAACTATGTTAATAGAAAATGGCAGACACAAATTCTTGAAACTGGGACAGAGCTGCAATACCCCTAACGATACTGAATCATGACATGTGCCATAAGTAGTCCTATAAAATCCCATAGCACAATGAAGTCACCGGAACATCTTGCGAAGGATAAGACTTCAATGTTAGGGAGCAAACAGGCTCACACAGTTTATAGGGCATCTTAAATAATATACTTATTTGTGTCCACTTCTGCACAGATTATCATTAAGAAGTTTTTTTTAAATCTGTTGCCTTCTATCCTACTAAGTTTGCAGAAACTAAATGTTAGAGAAAAGTACACTTATTGCTCAATATTTGTTTTTTGTGTGTGCCTTGGAAACACATGCTGATCATTAATTAAGATCTTTTGCAGATAAAGGAGCTAAATATTAACCTTGTCTTTTGATAAATACCCTCCTTGAGAAGTTTCCTTTTCTGAAATGAAGAATGCAGAGAAGGGAAAAATTATTGCAGCAGCATGATGTTTGTATATTTGGCCTTGGTGGTGCTTGAACTCAGTACAAAATAATACCTAATTTAATGGTATCTCCAAGAATTTCTAGTTGTAGAAAGATAGGACCCCAAAAATGTGTCTCCAGCCACCACAAGAGAAGGACTTTATATGATTAGAGATTAAGGGTTTCAAATACTTTTACATCTTGCATATCGTTACTTCCTTCTAAACTCAGTTGTCCAGTTCTAGATTTCACAGCCTATACTCAATTTCTCAGCAATTCTTATTGACAATATAGCCAGAACTTGCCTAAAATCCCTTGCTTAAATATGTAGATTCATCTTCTATAGAAATAAAATCTTCTATTTAGCCCTATGGTGATTATATGAGAAAACATTCAGTAAAAGCTTCTTTCAAAAAGATAGCACTATTATTGCATTATGTCATGTTATGATTTTGAAATTCTCTCTGAATTTTACCTATCCTATTGCATTTCTTTGGAAACCAAGAGAGGGTGTGGGCACAATAGAGAACATTTTCAGTAAAGAACTGATACTAAAAATAGAATTTTATCCAGATTCCAGAATTTAGGAATATTCCCAAATGTTGACCTATTTATAATAGTTCATGGATCTACTTCTTCCTTTCTGGGTAGTTTTTCTCTAAGTGGCTGACACTGGTTTTCCTAATTAACGTAGTTTACAATAAATATAGAGGACGAGAGAAAGTACATAGCCTTTTGTTCCCTATGGATACAAAAAAAGCAGAAGGTATTTGTGATCTAACCCATCTGTAACTGCAAACTCGTGAAACTTTCATGTTATTCTTGCAAATGTGTTTATTGTTTAAATAGAAGTAATTATTTTTCTTCTGCTGGAAGCTTCAAATTGAGCCAAATGCCTAAATATCTGCTAGCAGATATTTTAGAATAGTGCACATATGTTCAATTGTTTTTATAGAAGAGACAGTGGGTAGTAACAGTCAGTTGCTTAAACATGTAGATTCAGTTTCTGGAGAAAGAAAGTCTATACAACAGTATGTCAATTAAATGATAAAATATTCAATGAAAGTTGTTTTAAAAAATGCAGCACTTTTATTGCACTGTATCATGCTATGGTGTTGAAGTGGGGTTTTTTTCCCATTGTTTGGTTTACATCCTGTTGTATCTGGAACTGTCAAAGTGTAAGTTTTGTGATCACAATGGTCTTTTCCTTTCCTCTGAGTTTTATGGAAATCACACTTGAATACAAGAGAAGAGAATGCTTCAATGGGCTATACAAAATACTTTATTGTTATGTTTTCTCCTCACTGTAGGGCTCATTAATGGATTAAAAACATTCTACTTTTAATAATGAGTGAGATTGAATAGAAGGACCTAAAAATCTTTAAATAGTTCTGGGAAAGCAAATGCTTCCCTGCTGAAAAAAGAGCTCCTCAGCTTTGACTTCATACTGAGGGAAAAGCTTTTCATCCATTAAGAGCTTTTCTCATGCCTGTTTAAAAGCAAATGTTTTAAGCAACATATAGAAAAATTTACAATTTCAGTAGGAATGCCACCCATCTCTGAAATACCATATTCCTCTTCAGAGTTCATTCTTTTTTCAGCATGAACAGAATCACTTGTTCAGACCTTTCATATTTTGACTTCATACTGAGGGAAAAGCTTTTCATCCATTAAGAGCTTTTCTCATGCCTGTTTAAAAGCAAATGTTTTAAGCAACATATAGAAAAATTTACAATTTCAGTAGGAATGCCACCCATCTCTGAAATACCATATTCCTCTTCAGAGTTCATTCTTTTTTCAGCATGAACAGAATCACTTGTTCAGACCTTTCATATTTTGGACACAAAATATTTTGTGAAGTAACTGCTAAAACCTATCTGCTAAGTTTGAGCAACATCAGCAGTAGCTGTGCAGACTGTCCACTGGAAAAGACAGGATAGATCTGGTTTGAAATTTTACAGCAGACACCAAATCATAGGTAAATAATTGAAGACCTTGCAATCTTGACAGGAGGAAAGCATCAAGTCTCTTGGAGAGACAGGTAATTTTAAAGCTCAGTCTTAGATCCTCTCAGGTAAGCACTATTTTCATTGAATCCACTGGGTGTTGGATTTGATCTTATTTAAGGTGCCTAATTCTCAAAATATATTGCATAAAGAGAAATGACAGCGAAATGGTAACACAGTATGTCTGACTCCTTCTATCACCCCTCTTCCTATCTTTCCAAGACTGTTAAAGGCCACTGGGTCTTCAAATTTATCTAAATGAAACTACGATTTTATTGTTTGGGTAAGTCTCTTTTCTTTTCTTTTCTTTTCTT
>NW_008682940.1:0-1379 GCF_000695815.1 Acanthisitta chloris
TCCCAACCCTTTAACATACTATGAAACCATTTCTGCTGTGCCATATTTAAAAGCCACTTCCAAAACCTTGACTCAACCCCCACAGCAATGCAGAATATTCCCAACCATCTCCAACAAAGAGTTAAACACAGGAAACCTGTTGATTAATTTGCAGGCAACAAGCTGCACTAATCCAGCCCTGGGGACCTTAATCAAGCTGTTTGCTGGTTGCCAGACCAGAGCAGGAAGATGGGCAGAGCTGTCAGGATGGATTAGTGTTTGCCCACTGGCAGCATTGCTCCTGAATGAAACAAAAGGGGGGAGAAACACACACATAAAGGTCTTTTCCAGCCTGAATGATTCCATGATTCTGTCCATGCAGCCACAGAACAAGGAGGGGAAATGATGTGCCTGGTGCTGGCTGGAGCAGAGCCCCAGGCCGGATAGCTCTGCAGCTCCCAACGTCCTCAAGGGAGTCAGCCAGGGAAGTAATCCAGGAGATGGATTTGCATCTTGGGTTCTATGTTCACCTCCATTGTTTGCAATTCCTTCCTAAAAGCTGGGAAGGAGCAATTTCTTCCTTTTTCTTTTAAAAAAGATCCAAACCTTTTCCATTCAGTAAACTTTCCTGGCCCCCATTCCCCTCCTATTCCATGGACAGCTGAATGAAATCAGGTTGTTTGTAATTGACCCCATTTCCAAGGGTTTTGGTGACACACATTGGGGTCAGGACCTTTGGCAAACTCAGTTTAAAGTTCAAAAGGGACCATTTCCTTTGGTTCAGACAAAAAGGCTGGACTTGGTGCTTTCTTCCTGCAACATTGGGTGTTCTGACACAGCACCATGGGGTCAATCCAGCAGAATCCAAACAAACCCTTTGCCTTCCCATCCCCTAACCAACAGCAAGGAACCCAAGTGGAGTCAGCTGGATATTAGGAAGAGATTTTTTACAGAGAGAATGATCAGGCATTGGAATGGGCTGCCCAGGGAGGTGGTGGATTCACCATCCCTGGAGGTTTTCAAGATGAGACTGGATGTGGCACTTAGTGCTATGGTCTAGTAACCACTGTAAGGTTAGACCTGATGATCTTGGAGGTAATTTCCAGCCTGGGTGATTCTATGATTCTATGTCCAGGAGAGTCTTGGCCTACCAGTTTAACAGGTTGCTGTGTGTCCCAGGGGATATACAGAGCTTGTAAAACACCTAACTCCATACAGGAATAAGCACAGAAGCCCAAAGGATTGATTTTATATTGCTAGAATTAAACAGACCACAGCAAAGGAGGGAGAACTGCTCAGCTGTGTCTCACCTACAGCAGGTATGGTTGAATCAGGCTATTTTTACCCTGTCTCAGCTCTTTGCTGTTCCAGCCAGCAGGAAGGAGACATCCTGTGGGCAT
>NW_008682940.1:1400-17154 GCF_000695815.1 Acanthisitta chloris
CCAGCACAGCTTTGATCATTTATACCAGCCAAAGATCATCTTCTCCTGTGTTTACAGCTCCACTGAGCATCACAAGGGACACAAGCAGGATGTTGCCACCTCATGACTTGTGGCCGTGGATGAAGGGGATGCTGAGCACTAAGCAAATGCAAATACAGCTGAGGATTAGCAAAAGCAATTATGAAAAACAAGGAGTGGAAATAATGATTCATCAGGAATTGGATCAGGTGTTGAGCCCAGTCCTGCACTCTGCGGATTTGGTGACGGCACTAAGGATTCTAGGCCTAGAGAAATCATTTTGAAAGCTATTTAAATGCAAAAGATGCTTTGTGCTGGTTTTGCAGCAGCACCTTTTTGCCTGGCCTATCTCTCAGACAGCTCAAGACCTTGGAAAATGCCTGTGGCATCCTTCTCACCCCACCAAAACTGCCAGGTGAGAAGAGATGCTAAATAATACTAAAGCTAGGAAGAGCTGCGTGAAAGTTTGATCAAGCCAGGGAGGAGGCTGAGTGCTAGCAGTCCCTCTGAACCAAAGCACCAGCAACATCCTTCAGACACGAGTTCCTAGCAGATCCCAGAGCACTTTCAATCTGCTTTAGAAAACACTAACAGTGTCACAGTATCCCCATTAACAGCTGGAAAACGTGGAGACACAAATGCAGATGACCTTGCTCAAGGTTATGTACTCTAAGGAGGATATTGTATGATCTCAGCCACCATCTCCTCCACTTGGTGAGGAAACACACCAGGCATTGCCCCTAGCAAAGCCTCAACAGCCAAATGGTGAGGAAGGGAGGTGGTGGAGTCACCAGCCCTGGAGGTGTTTAAGAGGTGTCTGGATCTGGCACTGGAGGATCTGGTTTAGGGCTTACAGCAGTGATAGGTTGGACTTGGTGATCTTAGAGGTCTCCTCCAACCCTGATGGTTCTATGAAATGCCACATCAGCATTAGCCAGGGCTGGATGTCCTCTCCAGGTAGAGTGATCAACAACAGGCATGGTCTGTGCCTTGAGCTGGAGAGATAACCAGAACCCAATAACCAGAAACACCCTCTCATGAGACTATTTCCATTGCTCCCACTGGGAACAGGATCAGATCTGCAGTTTAGGAAAGCCTGGCACAGAAACCTCCCAAGGGCTGAGGAACGTCAAACCTGGGTTAGGTCTCCTCACACCCACTGAGCAAAATGGCCTTGCCGTGTTAGCATCAGCTCTCCATCTGTAAAGCCTCAGGTTAAAGCATTACAATTCAAGAATGAAGTCAAGTGTCGAGTGAGTCACCACCATAAAGATGAAATAGGCTCAACTTGAATCCCCCACCCCATTCAGGGTCAGCAGCCAAGACATTTCCCCATCAGCTGCAAGTTTCCTGCCTTGCCAGGGAAATCACAAGCAAAAAGTCAATGGAGCTTTTTCCCCCTCAGTGTTCAAAGCCTGTGCAGCAGTTGGATTCCCACAGGCTGTAAATCCACCTCCCCTTGGACAACACACATCTCTACCAGGAATCCCTTAACGCCACAACTGACACACCACATCTGCCTGGCTGGGCCAGAGGAATGAGAGCTAGAAGGGACCCCTGAGGATCATCTACTCCAACTCCTATCCCTGCCCAGGACACCCCAACAATCCACCCGGTGTCTGAGAGCATTGGCCAAAGACTCCTTGAGATCTGTCAGCCTTGGGGCTGTGACCACTGCCCTGGGGAGCTGTTCCAGTGCCCAGACACCTCTGAGGGAAGAACCTTTGCCTAATATCCAACTTAACCCTCCCCTGACACAACACCAGATGTTCCCTCAGGTCCTGACACTAGTCACAGAGAGAAGAGGTCAGTGCTGTCCCTTCACTTGCTTCATGAAGAAGTTGTATCCAGCCATGAGTTCTCCCCTCAGTCTCCTCTTCCCCAGGCTGAACACACCAAGTGCCCTCAACAACTCCTCATATGGCCCCACAAGGCCCTTCACCATCTTCTTTGCCTCCTTTGGACACTCTCCAGTAACTCAGTATCTTTCTTACATTGTGGTGCCCCAAACTGCACACAATATTCAAGGTGATGCTGCATCAGCACAGAGCAGGACAATCACCTCCTCAACCAGCAATGCCTTGTCTGATGCCCCAGGACACAATGTCCCTCCTGACTACCAGGACTCACTGTGTCTCATATCCAACTTGCCATGGACAAGGACCCCCAGGTCCTTCTCAGGTCTGAAAGCTCTGCCAAGACCCTGGTGATGGGGCTGTGCTAGCTTATGTACTGGGAATAATTCCTGTTCCTCTCCCTTGAATTAGGAGAGCTGGAGAGAAAGGGTTGGTCAGATGAGCTGAGCTGGACCTACCAACAGGTTGAGCAGAGGCAGATTAGCCTCCCTGAGGAGGAAATATGGGCCTGAACACGAGGGAGAGTTTGCTGACCTCAGGTCTCATGTCATGAAGACACTGGTGAGGTTATACTGAGGTGCAAACTACATGGGAACTCCAAAAAAATAGGCTCCCTGGAACTCCTTTATATCCTTGTATTTCCTTCGATGGAGCTAAGGGGTCTTAGCCCAGACCTAATCCATGTTTGTAGTCCCCTGGGTACAAAGTTTTTCCTCTGGAGAATAATAATCCTTCAGGGTGCTCCTGCCCTTACAAGGAGCTCCTGGAACATTCCAGCCAGACATGGACCATGCAGCAGGTTCAGCATCAGAGTCAGTATCAGTGCCACCAAGGCTCTCAGCATCCAAGCTCCCAGTGCAACCAGTGCAGCAGCATCTGGGCCACAGCCACAGAGGTTTTGTTTCCTGATAAGCAGCAAACTTTGCTGCCTCAACCCTGAGCTTCACTGCTCAGTCCCTTCCTGTGGTCACATCATTTGTTGGTCACTGTGTCCCCAAAGGCCTTGGGAAAAACAGCACTATTGATCCTGTTCCAGCTCCATTTCTGTTTCATAGTCCCAAGGGTCACAGGAGTTCTGGGACAAAGCCCCAGGCCACACAGTACCACAAAAGGGGAGAAAAAGCCTGGTTAACCATGAGGAAATCAATGGCAACAACTGGAATGCAATTTCCCAGCAAAAAGCCAGAACATAAAGCTAGAAGGGACAGGTCATCATAAGATAAAGATGATCCAGGGGAGACAAAGCTCACTAAGGAAAAGGGTAGGGGGAAACCAAATGCTCAGAGCTAATCACACATACACACAAAAAAAGTAAAGAGACAAAATACCTGTACTTTTTCTTCACTTATTGTAGCAGAAAAATGATCTAAAAATACAGAATATAATCTTCCTGAAGCCAGAATGGAGCAGGACCATAAATTAGAGTTGCCAAAAAGCTGCAAACAAAATCAAAGCAGGAGATCACTCGCAGGAGACTTTCAGATGACTCTGTGGGTCACCTCGAACTCCAGCAGTTAGGGAGGGAAAGGAAAGTACAGAACTAAATTATTTATGTCAGTCAAGCTTATCTGTCACAGAGCTGCACCTTTCCTACCACAGCACATTGCTGGGATTAATGACCAGGCACTATCTGGAGTTGGGCAGGAGAAAAACTGAAGTGATTTGGTTACTGGGAGAGGAAAAAAAAAAAAAAAAGATTCATTATCACCTCAGCTAAAAACCACTGAATTTTAGAGGAATATCTTCCTGAACCAGGACAAAGATAGACTTTGTGATAAGTAGAAGAATTAAGCACTAAAGGATGGCAAGAGCTCTGCTGAGAAGTGCATCCAGGATTGACAACATGGTTAGGGAAGTGCCAATGCCTGATAAACTAATTAAGATGCTAATTAAAAGCAGAGCACTTTGCCACCTGGGGCTCACAGCAGAGAGAGGTTTGAGCATGAACAAGTCTCACCAGGGAAAGGGGGAACGAAGAAGGCAATGCAAGAGCAGTGATTGACAGGGCAGTTAGGTTTTCATGCCCTCTTTGATGCGACCCTTCAGAAAATGCTGTTGAAGACACCACAAGAAATGCTCTTATGGACCATGGGAAATGGCAAAGCAGCAAATGAGTTGGAGAGGAGATAAGGAGTAGAAATCAACAGGTGGTTTCATAAAGGTGATTTCCTCACCTTAAAATGCCAACTCCCCAGGGCAATCACTGGTTTATCAACCTAGAAAACCAGGCTGAGTGAAGAGAGGGTAAAATCCCCTCTCTCCCCCAAATTATTCCCAAAGGAAAGCTGAGGAAACTTCAGAGGAGCAAGACAAGAGCAGCTGTTGGGTAGTAGTGGCTACTGCCAATCTGACACCTCTGTGCACCCACCAGCATGGTCAGCACCCACGCAGGAAAGGTTCTGTGAAGACCAAGCACAACCTGTGCCCAAAACTGGGTGAGAACAAACTGGAAATCATCTTAGTGATGTGGAATAAGGCTGTGAGCCCTGTGTATCCCCATGGACACAAGCAAGGCCCAACAGGGACAAGAGCAAAGCAATCACCTTGGAAAAGCAAAGCAAGTGGTGACATGAAGTCCCAACTTTCTCCTTTCCAAGCAAGCCACAGATTAAAAAGGATACTGAGGCTACGAAATGAAGGTCTGGAAAGTCAGTAGTTGCTGAAGTTCATGTTGGGTAATCTCAACTCAGCATTCCTGAATGCTCCTCTTTTCCAGGAAAGGGAGCAGGTGTCTGCAAGGAGGAGAAAGGCTGCACTTCAGGGCAACTATTGTGTGTTTATCTCCGCAGCCCTTCAGAATGTTTCTTTATGTGAGGGTGTGGACAGCCTGGTTAGAGGAAATGATTTAAAAAGACACCATTTAATTGCACAAAACCTCATTGTGTGGTGATAATCCTCCCGTGAAATTCATCACTCTGTGCTCCATCCCTGCAGGGCTCCCAGTGCAAACCACAAAGGCTCAGCCCAACCCCTGTTGGCTTTCACCTCATTTGTGGTGGCATTGAGGGTCACTTGGCTTAGCACAGGTCCTGTGCAACCAGTTCATGCCCGGAGAGTGACAGGAAAGCTTATTCTCTCCATGCACAGCACCAGTTGTGGTCACATCTTCATCAAGAGTCAGGTCAGACACTGGAATATTGCCCAGGGAGGTGGTGGAGTCACTATCTCTGGAAGTGTTTAAGAGGTGTCTGGATCTGGTGCTGGAGGATATGGTTTAGGGGTTCCAGCAGTGACAGGTTAATGGTTGGACTCGATGGTTTTAGAGGTCTCTGCCAAACTTGATGATTCTATGACTCTATAAAGAGAGTTCTGTGCAGGGCCTGGAGTTGGAGTAGGTGATCCTCAAGGATCCCTTCCAACTCTAATCATTCTGTGATCCCCTAAAGCACCTGGGACTGGTAATGCTCTGGAGAGAGCTCTGCTGGGAGAGGATCCCTGCAGCACTACACCAGTGCCTTAGGAAAGCTCTCCCCAGCAAACCACTACACTGTGAACAAGGTGGATGGAGGGGAAAAGCAAAGGGTCACTTTTGCTTTCCATTGGCACCAATTCTGCTTCTGGCACATTTATGGAATGTTTTTTTCCATAATTAAGATAGTGAGATTAAGATTTTTCTTTTCAAATAAACAAAGCTGTACTGGGTAGTCTGTGCTGGGCCATGGCTGGAGCCTCCAGCTTATCAGAGTTGTCACAGGACACTAAATTTTGGTACATTTTATCTGGAAAAAAGGTCACTGAAGCCCACAGAGATGGAAGGGACATCTCCCATCTGTCCATCAGATCCTGAATTCAGCATATCAGCTTTGCCTGGAGGTGCTAAGGAGGCAGACAGACAGCAACTAGCAACCAAACAGCTTCTGCTGCCACGCCAAGCTCTGCTAGGACTTGAGCACTGGGTAGCAATTAAAAGTGCAGAAGGAAGCCCATAACAGGCATCTCTAGGGGCACATTTATAGGCCTGAGTATGTCCTTTCCCCAGAGATGCACCTAGGGAGGTTTCTTGGTGTCACTACCTCGTGCTTGACCTCCTTGGCCAGTTCAATGTTCAGCCTGGGACCCCCTGGAGCCAAGACACAGTTCCCCATGGTTGGATCTGATGAGCATCCAGCAACAAGCTAGCTCAGAGCCCCCACAGCCCCCTTGGAGGGACAAGAGCAGGAAGGGATGCAGTGGGGCAGAGACACCCCAGGTGGTGTCTGGCCTTGCCTTTCCCAGCCTCCGTCTCTGTTTGTACCTTAGTGGGGGAGCGAAGGTACTTGACAGCTGGAAAAGAGCAGCTAATTCCGCCTGCCATGCCTGTGTTTACGCAAAAGCTGCTGGTTTATGAGGAACAGCTTAGTCAAAGCACACAAAGAAACACCCTGCAATATTTTTTGAAGAGGGTTGGGGTTTTTTTATTGCTTCAAGAAGCAAAAGGTTAGCCACAAAGACACAGGGAATGAGGCAGCTTAGCAAACAGCTGCTTCTTGATGTGCTTATTCTGCATCTCCTCTCCCAAACACAATCCACCCACAGAATCAATCAGGTTGGAAAAGACCTCTGAGATCAGCAAGTGTGACCTATGACCTAACACCATGTCAACCAAACCATAGCACTGAGTGCCACGTCCAGTCTTGCCTTAAACACCTCCAGGGAAGGATTCACAGATTGTTAAGGGGTTAGATTGGAGCATAGAGATCATCCAGCCCCAACCCCTGGTCCTGGGCAGGGACACCTCCCACCAGAACAGGTTGCTCAAGGCTTTAGCCAACCTGGCTTTGAACACTGTGTGTTTGTGTGGTGACCTCAGAGCACCTTCCAGGAGCTGAAGGGGCTCCAGGGAAGCTGCAGAGGGACTCTTGTTTAGGAACTACAGTGACAGGACAAGGAGTAATGGGGAGAAATGGCAAGAGGGAAATTTAGGTTAGATATTAGGAAGAAATTCTTCCCTGTGAGGGTGGTGAGGCTCTGACACTGGTTGCTCAGAGAAGCTGCGGTTTCCCCATCCCTGGGAGGGTTCCAGGCCAGGTTGGACGAGGCTTGGAGCAACCTGGGCTGGTGGGAGGTGTACCTGCCCATGGCACAGGGTGGAAAGAGATGATCTTTAAGATCCTTCCAACTCAAACCATCCTGAGGTTCTAGGAAACATGATTTTCCTGCCCCAATGGAAGGTGCTCTGGCCATGCCTTTCCTGATGGCTCCAAAGGAGAACTTTACTGGTTTGAACCCCAGCACTGGGAGTCTCTGAGCTGGGCTACAGAGCCATCCCTGGCTGCAGCTGAGGCATGGAGAGCTGTGTCTCTTCAGAGGCTTCTCCAGGGTGAAGGGTTGGATTTATTTGCCTGGGAGGGGAGGAGAAGAGAATGCACACACATTTCTGGGATTTCGATTCTCCCACTCACAGTGCTCAGGCGAAAACCAGAACAGGTTTGACAGAGAACAAATTAATTCAGCATGAAGAAGTTCTAAAAAAAATACAAATTCTCTTTGACACACGAAAAATAGATAAATCCTTGCAGAAGATTATTTTAACGAGGCCAAAAATCCATCACAATGCTGAAGAAAGAAGGCACAGATAAGGCTTGAAAATGGATGTGATGTTTTTATGCCCCTAAGCACTGCAAAGGCAGCAAAACCCAGAGATGACAGGAGGGATCCTAGCCAGGACTCCTTAACTGTCCCAAGTTTTGGGGCTTTGCCGCAAGCAGAGGAGAAACCCTCCAGCCACAACAGCTATTAGAAACTGCTACCAATATCATCTCATGCCTTAGTTTCCCCTTCACACAATCAGGACAACCTCACAGATGTGGACCCTCTTAAGCTCTTAGTACGTTATGCAATGTGATATTCAGATGAGTGTTTGGCATGAATGTTGTGCCCTGAAATTGTAGTGTTGGAAGCAGCTAAGGGTGTAGTGTACAGTATTCCCATCTCCAGCTTTCCTGAGCTCAGTGCTGGGATTTAGACCCCTCCTAGCATCACTTCTCCCCCTGGACTGGGCACTGGGGAGGTCACAGCTCAAGGCTGTGCTCAGCTTTGGGCACTCACTGCCCAAAAGCCATTGAGGCACTGGAGAGAGTCCAGCCAAGAGCAACGAGGGCAGGAAGGGGCTGGAAAACATGGGGAAGGGCTGAGGGAGTTGGGCTTGGTTAGCCTGGAGAAGAGGCTCAGGGGTGACCTCCTGGCTCTCTGCAACTCCCTGACAGGGTTGGAGAGAGGTGGGGGATGTCTGTCCTGCCATGGCTGCAGGGAGAGGAGTAGAGGGAATGGCCTTGAGCTGAGCCAGGGCAAAGTCAGATTGGATGTTAGGAGAAATGTTTTCCCTGTGAGGGTGTTCAGGCACTGGGATATTGCCCAGGGAGGTGATGGAGCCACCATCCCTGGAGGTGTTTGAGAGACATCTGGATCTGATGCTGTGGAGGATATGGTTTAGGGGTTCCAGCAGTGACAGGTTAACGGTTGGACTTAATGATCTTAGAGGTCTCCTCCAACCTTGATGATTCCATGATTCTTACTGGGAATACAGCCCTGTGGCTCTGCACCCAAATACCAGTGACCTCTCCCCAGTAACTACAGCAACTCTTTTGCCATGCTCTGCCTTCTCGGCTTTCCTGGTCTAAGATTTCATCCTTGAGGGGCATAGAAGAGCTACTTTTCCTACCATTGATCTTATAACTTCTTAAATGCAGACACACGTTACTTTTCAAAAACCATATTGGGCACAGGTACCTGCACCTCACCCCCCAAAACAAGAACAACAAAAAAAAATATCCTTTTTTCCATCTCCTCAGCAAAGCTCTCCAGATGGTGGGGGTTTTTTTCAATGGGCTCCTTCAGGATTCTCAAATCCAGCTCAGTTTTCAGGCTGTGCCCCCACCTTGCAGCAGATTCTCTGCAGCTTGTGCAGGTCCAGAGCCCAGATAGATTCCCTCTCTCCCACTAGTGCAGCACAACTCTCCCAGCTCTCACCTCCAACACATCCCTCTGTGCTCTTCTCTCCTCCTGGGGAATTTCCAGCCTCCCTCCCATGCCCTGTCCTCCCAACCAACCTGCAAGAACCAGTTCCCTTTAGCAAGTGCTTTTATTGTATTCCTCCTATTGCCAGAACAAACAGGTTGAGGTTAGCAGCCTCTGGGCTAGTTGTGTAGCTGCTTTCAAGCTGAGCACGTGTTGTGACACTTCATGTTGATATTTATGGCTCTCCAAATGTTTTATGTATATACTCCTGGCCTGATTATACAATCAAGGACACTGAAGGGAAAAAAACCAAACTTGTCCAAGACTCAGCCAGCAAGAGAGAACAGAGCTAGGAGTGGAACAAACACCAACTTCAGACCAAAAAGAGCAACCAGGCACAGACCATACAGGTTATTGTGTTCTACAAGCTGCAGTGTATTGTGTAAACTGCATCTAAATCCTTTTCCACTGTCTATTTCTAACATTCCTCCTTGCTTTAATGAAATCCAAGTTCACTTGCATCAGCCCAGAGCCTCCATCTCCCCCAAGCCAAGTGTGCACCACGTCTGACCTTTGCATGTGTTCTAAATTGGAGTGCACATTGTATTCCTCTAGCCTCCTGTCTGTGTTTTCCATAGACACAATGAGACAAAAGAGGCAGAGCCTGTGAGCCAAGCCCTGCAAAGGCTGTAGCTTTAAATAGCCTCTTTGTCTTGCTTCTCCTTGCTGGAATATTACACATTATTTAGGAGTGAGTTTTAGCTTTATCAGGAGACCCAGAAATAGAGACAATGGAAGGCTGGGGGGAATTTTTGCATCATTTTAGGGCCCAAAGCTTCTCGTTCCTTTCTAGCCTCACCTCATCTCACCCTCAGCTACAGGATTTGTACCTTAATCCCAGGAACCAGCAGTACACACTCCCTAAGGGGCTCTCAATGATCTCAGCCAGGAAGGGAAGAGGTGCACAGAGCAGGTGGGACATGTGTGAGGAACCTCACATCTTCAAATTGAGGGCAGAACTGTAAACCCAAAGCCTCTCCTTGGTGGGGAATAAGTCTGCAAGTTCAGCAACCTTCAGGCTGGTACCCAGATGAGGTCAGAAATTCAAGGGTTTCTCAGCACTAAATTAATGGGAAAACTGTCAAGGGACTAACAGGAGTTGTAAACATTTATGTTCCTGTTCAAGGCAGGAGCAGCATTTATAACTGTGTTGTTTCAGTTCCAAACATGAGAACTGGAGTCCTTTCCACTCAGGGCATATGGATGCTCCTTTTTAGGTATGTGCAGCAGCCTCAGAGAAGATAAGATGCTTGGCCACAGAGAAGAGCCCCAAACAGGGTGTCAGGGGTGACCTAATGGGAACACACACGCATGAGGCCATTGCCATCTCCCCTCAGAGCTGTAATCACTGTGTGTCACTCCTCGGGATCCTTCCCTGCCCTGTGGAGGTTTGTTTCAAGTCCACAGGGCACTTTGTGTCTGTCCCAGAACAAGGCAAAGGCACCTCCAGCAAGTCACCACGAATCCAAGATATGAAAAATTTACATCACTATGAAGCATCAACTTCTTCCGAGCCACACAGCTCACAGCAAAAGTTGGATGGAGCTCTGAGCAATCTAGAGCTAGTGGAGGGTGTCCCTGCCCATGGCAGGGGAGGAAATGAGATCATCTCTAAAGTCCTTCCAACCCAAACCATCCTGTGATTCCATGAGATGGAAATCCCACACAGCCAAATTTCTGGGCTGACTTGAAGCATTGAAAAGGAACCACAACACATTCTCATCACCTTTGTGATAAATCTACATAAATGTTGTTCACTTATCAACAAAAATCCACCTGAGGCCATAGAGTCCAATTCAATCCCAAGGAACTTAGTGAGCTGAACTTGGCACAAACCACAGCTTTTTGAGAAGAGCAAAACTGCAGCTCTGCAGAAGTGATTTACCAATGAGAAAACAGACTGTGGTGTGAAATCAAAGTGTCTCTGGGCAAACCATGCTCAACATGAAGGGAACGCACTACCTTCCCTGCAGCTAACTGAGCCCTTCTGGAGCCTAAAGTGTGCAGGTTAACTCAGAGAGGTACCTGCTGTGAGTCCATGTGTGACAGGCAGTGCAAGCACACACAGTCCAGGGGGGAATTCACTGTGGTATGGAATATTTTGGCAGCTGGGCACAGTAACTCAGGGTAAGCAGCACAGCAGTATGGATAGAGCACTGGTGAGAGAGTTCCCAGCTCTGGGAATCACGAGATACTGACCAAACCTTACACTTAAACCTACAAGGCAGAGCCAGTGTTGCCTCTGCTCTCCATCAGCATCAGCTCATCGGTAAGGGACAGGTTGAGCCTAGAGCTGCTGCTTCACAGGTGAGGGACAGGCAGTGCTGAGCCTCAGGTCCCTGCTGGAGCAGCAGCCCAGAAAGGCAGAGCCTGGAACGTCCTTTCCCTAGGATTTGGCGCCACCTAAGCTCAGCATTAAGCTCCTTCATCTTTCCCGCGGCGCTTCAGCGCAGAGGGAATCAAACCCCTTCGATAACAAACTCCTCTTGCTCCCACAGCACCAGGACTTTTGGAGAACTTCCTACAGAATAAATCTGCGAGCTAAGAGCCGAGAGAAGCTCAGGAAAGACACTTTTGGAGCAACCCAAGCACTAAGACCCATCAAAGAGCTGGAGGAATTCAGATGGGTCATAGCAGCTTTTCCTCTCACTGCTCAGACCCTGAGAGCTCCCCTGGCACATTACAGGGATTCTTGCACATTGCTCATCACTATCCAGTTGAATATTGGGGCCAGGAAAGATTTACACAAATCAGGATTCAGCTGTCCCAACCCTGCAGGCAAGCCAACTCAGCATGGGCAACTGGTGCTCCCAAAAGCTCTCGTAAGATGGTTTGGGAGCTTGAAAAGAAACCTCAAAGAGTAGATGAGCCACAAGATAAGGGGTCAGGGTGGGACTTGTTTGGAAGTTAATGGCAAACCACACACAATGACAACACCTTCAACAGGACAGCACTTCCAAGTTGAAGAGACTGAAGCATGGATACAGGAGCATGGAGGGTTAGAGGAGGCTCCTAAATGAAGGATGGGAAAGGAAGGCCAGAAGTTGCATTCAGGAGGCATGAGAGAGCTGCTGACCAAGTGGAGAAGGATTAAGCACGACAAGGGAGATCACACACCTACCAACACTTGCAGTCATTGTCATCTACCCATAGACACAAGCAGCACGCCTAGTGCTCCAGCCCAGCTGATGCCTAACTGGAGTTTGCAGACCAACAGTCAAAAAGTAACCCAGCACAGACTCCTGTGTCCTCTGTCCTCACTCCCCAGCATGGCAATTTGGTTTTACACTCAAGGACCATTAACAGAGTTCAATCAGGGATGATTGCCCCATACAGGCATAAGTCAACTTGTATAGTACAAAGAAAACTTTCAGTGACTTTTGACCTTGTTGAGCTGCACAAGGCGCAGATAATTCCAAGTTCCTCCCACACTGAGAGACTTTCTGCTGTTCTGAAGGCTGCACACTGCTCCTGGAGGTATTGGGTCAGCTGTTCTGAAGCCAAATAAAAAGAGGAATGAACCAAAGAAAGGTGATGTAGCAGAGTCAGAAGTTCTCATGGGACTCTCACTGACAGTAGCACTTTGGATCAAGAGATAATTACATCTTGGAGACTTCCCTGTCCATTGCAAACTTTCCCAGAAGCTGAAACAAACCCTGGGATTTCTAGTCATCCTGTTCATGTCTCAGGCAAACTCTCAAGCAAAGCATCTCCTTCAGGCATCAGCCCTCAGCCACCTCCACCTGAAACAGTCCCAGACAAGTGTCAGCTCCCCATGATGCCACCAAGACAACCACACACTGAATAATTAAACATCGGTCCAGATGTGACAGGTGCCCATGCTATGAGCACAGCTAAGCTGTCCCAAGCACCAGATCCCTAAGGGAAAGGAGCTCACCTTCCACCTTCTGCAGGTCACATGCACCTGTAGCCATTCAGGGAGTAAGAGTTCACTCTCAGCTGTGTCCTCCTCAGAGATTTGCTCCCCTGGGACCAACTGCTCCATGGTTATTTGCTCTTCTTTTGCTCAGGCTCAATCCCTGAAGCACCCCTCTCTGCTGTGTCCTTGCCCTGGCATTTATTCAGCCTTTTTTTTTCCTCCCCCAATGAGTTACAGAGTAGCAGTGCTGACTTTTTATCCTCAGCTGCCTGACAGTGCCCACCCTGGGGCCTCACTCTCTGCCTGGGCTCTCCTGGGGGACCTGCACAGCTTACTTTGGCCCAAGTCCCAGATCAGTTGCTCTGTATTAGAGACACACTAAGCAATATTCCTAACTGGGAGCCCTCGTGCCTCAGTGACAACTCCAACCTTCAAGGATTTACTGATTTTATAACCCCATATTCCTGCTTTCTTGCCCAAACACTGTTACCTTGAGCATAACTGAGAGAGGAAAAAAAGTTCTTAATCCCCAGCAAAATCAGAAAGTCACAGCAGTAGGTGGAAGTCAAGAAGTTCAGTGTTTCCCCAACATTTCCTGTGTTTTATAAATAAACTCAGTTGGCTCAGGAGCATGAATACTTTACTGGGAAGGCTCCAGAGTAACAAAGTTCCCACCCATGGCAGGAACTCACTTGCTATTATATTATTTATTCCCTTTCTCATCCTATAGAAATATATTAGCCCTTCCAGTGGGGCCTAACTCTACATAACAAATCAAGTCTCAAACTCCAAGTCCTACTGCAGGTAGCAAACTTTAGCACACAGAACAGTGCCATCAGCAGAAAAGGTGCCCACATTTGGTAATCCCTGGAATTTCCTGATCCCTAACAGAGCTCAGGCTGCAGATGCTGCCACATGGCAGCTCCACCAAAGCTGTGTTGGAGAAGGTGTGTGGCTTGAGCATGTGAAGGAGGCACAGCTGGAACTTCAACGGGAAAGCTACAGAAATCAGCTGGAGGGGGTTTTAATTAGAGTACAGCTAGGGAGAGTGGCTTTGGAAAGGGTTACTGCCTTTGGAAAGGGATTCTCTGAATTCTGATGACTCTATTGTGCAAGTGGAGAAATTACTTCAAGTTGAGAGCAAATTGAGATCTATATATGATCTTTCTTTCTTCATCCTTGACAATTAATTCCATCGTGGCTCAAATTCTTGTATCAAATACTCGAAGTATCACCAAATGCATCTATTTACTTATTGTGTTAAGCAAACGGGAGCAGCAGCAGCTGTTGACACAATGTATTATTGAGGTCTGACTTGCCTCATATAGTTCATTAACCCTCAAAACGTTCTCTCTGGTTCAAGATTTGCAGAACTGGCTTTATAATCAAAGCCTTGCCGTTTGGATTGCCAAACAAAAGCCAAAGTTAGGGAGCACAGTTATTCATCAGCTAGAAATAATCTTGCATTACACAGCAAACATGGAACTGTACTGGGAACTGACCACCCCAAAAGCAAACACAGCACAAGTAGCTCCCAGGGGAAAGAAACACAAGAAACGTGAGAACAGCAGAACATGACCTGCACCCAGAGCACGCACTGGTTAGGAACACTTAGCTTTTAATCGCCTGGGGTTAGCAACACCTCACAGAGACCCTCCCTGAATGTATACACAGCTCTGAACTCGGTGTTGCTCCACACACCTGCGAGCAACAGTCAGTAGGAAACAAAGCTCGGGAGTAATTTGTTTTGGTTTGTGGTTTTGGTTTGCCTGCTTTTCATTGCCTGCAATTGCCCAGTTCCTGAAGGGAGAAGTGTTTAGACACCGAAAGTTTAGACACCGAAAGTTTAGACACCGAAAGTTTAGACACCTAAGTCTCACTGTACATTGTCTTTGTCTTCTGCTCTGGGTAGTGACTTCTACTCACAGCATCAGTGTGAACCTGTTTGACACAGGACAATTGGAGTTCTGCCAATGCACTTGACACTCAGGGCAATGTAACCTCATGCTCCAAAGGTTCCTGGCACAGATCCAGAAGGACCTTTCCCTCCCCTCCATACCTCACACACCTGTACAGAAGCTCAGGTAGGAATACCCAACAGCACAGCTCACCCCACAGCACATCTACTGAGCTCACACATGAAGTGAATGACAACAACCTCATCCTGCCAGCAGCAAAATATTTGGACTTTCCACAGAGGAAAACAAAACTAAGTACTTAAAGCTTTTGAAAAGTAATTAAACCAGACCATGCATAAAGAAATTGATCAGGCTTCTAACACTAAGAATCAGGTGTGAAGAATGACAGCGTTTTATTGAAACTGTAACTGGTCAAACACATCTGATAAAAACTATTTTGTAGCCCTTGCAATTCCCAAATGCCAATCCCTACTGCCCCAGGCCAAGGAGAGGTTAACAAGAAACAAGCCGAGGCTTGCTGAAACTCACTGCATACAGTCAGAATGATGCTGCCTTGTCTTAGCTTACACGTTACTCAAGACGTTCCTTATTCCACCCAGGACTATTTGTATTCCAGAGCACTGGCATCTCCTGCCGGTTGGCTGAGCTCAGTTATCAGTTCCCTTCAAATCCAGCCAACCAGGCTGAAGGCTGTTGCACTTTTTGGACACGAAAAGAAACGCACAAAAGGCAACAAGAACCTGACACCCAACGCCAAACCGTTTGTTTTCCCAGGCCTGTTTTCCCAGCCCTGGCGCTGGGATTGGCAGGCGATTTTGGAGCGCAGGACTTTGAATTACGGCGGGCGGATTTGGCAGCGCTGTGGCGCGGGCAGCAGCAGCTGCGAGGGATGAAAGTGCTTTTCTGGCCTCAATTCTGACATGGAGGGGGGTAAAAAAAACCCACAGACCCCCCGGGCGGTGTCTGCATTCTGCACCCAGGGTACAGACTGATCGGGGGCTCCCCGCCGCCGGGGGCTCTGTGCCCGGCTCCCTGCCCTGCCCGCGGCTCCGCCGCTCCCAGCGGTGACATTTACCTGTCGCCTC